>NW_027040124.1:67543-84445 GCF_034236695.1 Oncorhynchus nerka
ATTGAATAGTGTTCTGTGTCTCTTCTGGTTCTAGTGGAGAACCTGTCAGACCACTGCTGTTCTGTGTCTCTACTGGTCCTAGTGGAGAACCTGTCAGACCACTGCTGTTCTGTGTCTCTACTGGTCCTAGTGGAGAACCTGTTGGAGGAGGGGACCTCTGCTGTTCTGTGTCTCTACTGGTCCTAGTGGAGAACCTGTCAGAGCAGAGTTGGAGGAGAGGACCTCTGCTGTTCTGTGTCTCTACTGGTCCTAGTGGAGAACCTGTCAGACCACTGCTGTTCTGTGTCTCTGCTGGTCCTAGTGGAGAACCTGTCAGAGCACTGCTGTTCTGTGTCTCTACTGGTCCTAGTGGAGAACCTGTCAGACCACTGCTGTTCTGTGTCTCTACTGGTCCTAGTGGAGAACCTGTCAGACCACTGCTGTTCTGTGTCTCTTCTGGTTCTAGTGGAGAACCTGTCAGACCTCTGCTGTTCTGTGTCTCTGCTGCCCTCTACTGGTCCTAGTGGAGAACCTGTCAGACCTCTGCTGTTCTGTGTCTCTGCTGCCCTCTACTGGTCTAGTGGAGAACCTGTCAGACCACTGCTGTTCTGTGTCTCTTCTGGTTCTAGTGGAGAACCTGTCAGACCACTGCTGTTCTGTGTCTCTTCTGGTTCTAGTGGAGAACCTGTCAGACCACTGCTGTTCTGTGTCTCTACTGGTCCTAGTGGAGAACCTGTCAGACCACTGCTGTTCTGTGTCTCTTCTGGTTCTAGTGGAGAACCTGTCAGACCTCTGCTGTTCTGTGTCTCTGCTGCCCTCTACTGGTCCTAGTGGAGAACCTGTCAGACCACTGCTGTTCTGTGTCTCTTCTGGTTCTAGTGGAGAACCTGTCAGACCACTGCTGTTCTGTGTCTCTTCTGGTCCTAGTGGAGAACCTGTCAGACCACTGCTGTTCTGTGTCTCTACTGGTCCTAGTGGAGAACCTGTTGGAGGAGGGGACCTCTGCTGTTCTGTGTCTCTGCTGCCCTCTTCTGGTCCTAGTGGAGAACCTGTCAGACCACTGCTGTTCTGTGTCTCTTCTGGTTCTAGTGGAGAACCTGTCAGACCACTGCTGTTCTGTGTCTCTGCTGGTCCTAGTGGAGAACCTGTCAGAGCAGGGTTGGAGGAGGGGACCACTGCTGTTCTGTGTCTCTGCTGCCCTCTACTGGTCCTAGTGGAGAACCTGTCAGACCACTGCTGTTCTGTGTCTCTACTGGTCCTAGTGGATAACCTGTCAGACCTCTGCTGTTCTGTGTCTCTGCTGCCCTCTACTGGTCCTAGTGGAGAACCTGTCAGACCACTGCTGTTCTGTGTCTCTACTGGTCCTAGTGGAGAACCTGTCAGACCACTGCTGTTCTGTGTCTCTACTGGTCCTAGTGGAGAACCTGTTGGAGGAGGGGACCTCTGCTGTTCTGTGTCTCTACTGGTCCTAGTGGAGAACCTGTCAGAGCAGAGTTGGAGGAGAGGACCTCTGCTGTTCTGTGTCTCTACTGGTCCTAGTGGAGAACCTGTCAGACCACTGCTGTTCTGTGTCTCTGCTGGTCCTAGTGGAGAACCTGTCAGAGCACTGCTGTTCTGTGTCTCTACTGGTCCTAGTGGAGAACCTGTCAGACCACTGCTGTTCTGTGTCTCTACTGGTCCTAGTGGAGAACCTGTCAGACCACTGCTGTTCTGTGTCTCTTCTGGTTCTAGTGGAGAACCTGTCAGACCTCTGCTGTTCTGTGTCTCTGCTGCCCTCTACTGGTCCTAGTGGAGAACCTGTCAGACCTCTGCTGTTCTGTGTCTCTGCTGCCCTCTACTGGTCCTAGTGGAGAACCTGTCAGACCACTGCTGTTCTGTGTCTCTTCTGGTTCTAGTGGAGAACCTGTCAGACCACTGCTGTTCTGTGTCTCTTCTGGTTCTAGTGGAGAACCTGTCAGACCACTGCTGTTCTGTGTCTCTACTGGTCCTAGTGGAGAACCTGTCAGACCACTGCTGTTCTGTGTCTCTTCTGGTTCTAGTGGAGAACCTGTCAGACCTCTGCTGTTCTGTGTCTCTGCTGCCCTCTACTGGTCCTAGTGGAGAACCTGTCAGACCACTGCTGTTCTGTGTCTCTTCTGGTTCTAGTGGAGAACCTGTCAGACCACTGCTGTTCTGTGTCTCTTCTGGTCCTAGTGGAGAACCTGTCAGACCACTGCTGTTCTGTGTCTCTACTGGTCCTAGTGGAGAACCTGTTGGAGGAGGGGACCTCTGCTGTTCTGTGTCTCTGCTGCCCTCTTCTGGTCCTAGTGGAGAACCTGTCAGACCACTGCTGTTCTGTGTCTCTTCTGGTTCTAGTGGAGAACCTGTCAGACCACTGCTGTTCTGTGTCTCTGCTGGTCCTAGTGGAGAACCTGTCAGAGCAGGGTTGGAGGAGGGGACCACTGCTGTTCTGTGTCTCTGCTGCCCTCTACTGGTCCTAGTGGAGAACCTGTCAGACCACTGCTGTTCTGTGTCTCTACTGGTCCTAGTGGAGAACCTGTCAGACCTCTGCTGTTCTGTGTCTCTGCTGCCCTCTACTGGTCCTAGTGGAGAACCTGTCAGACCTCTGCTGTTCTGTGTCTCTGCTGCCCTCTACTGGTCCTAGTGGAGAACCTGTCAGACCTCTGCTGTTCTGTGTCTCTGCTGCCCTCTTCTGGTCCTAGTGGAGAACCTGTCAGACCTCTGCTGTTCTGTGTCTCTGCTGCCCTCTACTGGTCCTAGTGGAGAACCTGTCAGACCTCTGCTGTTCTGTGTCTCTGCTGCCCTCTACTGGTCCTAGTGGAGAACCTGTCAGACCACTGCTGTTCTGTGTCTCTACTGGTCCTAGTGGAGAACCTGTCAGACCACTGCTGTTCTGTGTCTCTTCTGGTTCTAGTGGAGAACCTGTCAGACCTCTGCTGTTCTGTGTCTCTACTGGTCCTAGTGGAGAACCTGTCAGAGCAGGGTTGGAGGAGGGGACCTCTGCTGTTCTGTGTCTCTTCTGGTTCTAGTGGAGAACCTGTCAGAGCAGGGTTGGAGGAGGGGACCTTTGCTGTTCTGTGTCTCTGCTGCCCTCTACTGGTCCTAGTGGAGAACCTGTCAGACCTCTGCTGTTCTGTGTCTCTACTGGTCCTAGTGGAGAACCTGTCAGACCACTGCTGTTCTGTGTCTCTGCTGGTCCTAGTGGAGAACCTGTCAGACCTCTGCTGTTCTGTGTCTCTGCTGCCCTCTACTGGTCCTAGTGGAGAACCTGTCAGACCTCTGCTGTTCTGTGTCTCTACTGGTCCTAGTGGAGAACCTGTCAGACCACTGCTGTTCTGTGTCTCTACTGGTCCTAGTGGAGAACCTGTCAGAGCAGAGTTGGAGGAGAGGACCTCTGCTGTTCTGTGTCTCTACTGGTCCTAGTGGAGAACCTGTCAGACCACTGCTGTTCTGTGTCTCTACTGGTCCTAGTGGAGAACCTGTTGGAGGAGGGGACCTTTGCTGTTCTGTGTCTCTGCTGCCCTCTTCTGGTCCTAGTGGAGAACCTGTTGGAGGAGGGGACCTCTGCTGTTCTGTGTCTCTGCTGCCCTCCTCTGGTCCTAGTGGAGAACCTGTCAGAGCAGGGTTGGAGGAGGGGACCTCTGCTGTTCTGTGTCTCTACTGGTCCTAGTGGAGAACCTGTTGGAGGAGGGGACCTCTGCTGTTCTGTGTCTCTGCTGCCCTCTTCTGGTCCTAGTGGAGAACCTGTCCGGAGAACCTGTCAGAGCAGGAAATCATGAGGAAGAGCTCCTAGCCCCGTTTATACCTGGTTCTAACTTGCGTCCTTTGTCCTGATCTTGTCCACATTTTTAGACCTGGTGAAGACCATCAATCAGATCATCCTGACCCCTCTGGAGGTCATCTTTAGACAGATCTGACCCCTCTGGAGGTCATCTTTAGACAGATCTGATCATCCTGACCCCTCTGGAGGTCATCTTTAGACAGATCTGATCATCCTGACCCCTCTGGACAGAGAAACCATTCAGAACATTATGCAGACAGAGAAACCATTCAGAACATTATGCAGACAGAGAAACCATTCAGAACATTATGCAGACAGAGAAACCATTCAGAACATTATGCAGACAGAGAAACCATTCAGAACATTATGCAGACAGAGAAACCATTCAGAACATTATGCAGCTCTCTAAGATCACAGAACAGTATTACAGACTATTACAGAGATGCTTTATGAGTCCACAGAACAGTATTACAGAGATGCTTTATGAGTCCACAGAACAGTATTACAGAGATGCTTTATGAGTCCACAGAACAGTATTACAGACTATTACAGAGATGCTTTATGAGTCCACAGAACAGTATTACAGAGATGATTTATGAGTCCACAGAACAGTATTACAGAGATGATTTATGAGTCCACAGAACAGTATTACAGAGATGCTTTATGAGTCCACAGAACAGTATTACAGACTATTACAGAGATGCTTTATGAGTCCACAGAACAGTATTACAGAGATGATTTATGAGTCCACAGAACAGTATTACAGACTATTACAGAGATGATTTATGAGACTATTACAGAATGATTTATGAGTCCACAGAACAGATTACAGAGATGATTTATGAGTCCACAGAACAGTATTACAGACTATTACAGAGATGCTTTATGAGTCCACAGAACAGTATTACAGACTATTACAGAGATGCTTTATGAGTCCACAGAACAGTATTACAGAGATGATTTATGAGTCCACAGAACAGTATTACAGACTATTACAGAGATGCTTTATGAGTCCACAGAACAGTATTACAGACTATTACAGAGATGCTTTATGAGTCCACAGAACAGTATTACAGAGATGATTTATGAGTCCACAGAACAGTATTACAGACTATTACAGAGATGATTTATGAGTCCACAGAACAGTATTACAGACTATTACAGAGATGCTTTATGAGTCCACAGAACAGTATTACAGACTATTACAGAGATGCTTTATGAGTCCACAGAACAGTATTACAGAGATGCTTTATGAGTCCACAGAACAGTATTACAGAGATGATTTATGAGTCCACAGAACAGTATTACAGACTATTACAGAGATGATTTATGAGTCCACAGAACAGTATTACAGAGATGATTTATGAGTCCACAGAACAGTATTACAGACTATTACAGAGATGATTTATGAGTCCACAGAACAGTATTACAGAGATGATTTATGAGTCCACAGAACAGTATTACAGACTATTACAGAGATGCTTTATGAGTCCACAGAACAGTATTACAGACTATTACAGAGATGCTTTATGAGTCCACAGAACAGTATTACAGAGATGATTTATGAGTCCACAGAACAGTATTACAGACTATTACAGAGATGCTTTATGAGTCCACAGAACAGTATTACAGACTATTACAGAGATGCTTTATGAGTCCACAGAACAGTATTACAGAGATGATTTATGAGTCCACAGAACAGTATTACAGACTATTACAGAGATGATTTATGAGTCCACAGAACAGTATTACAGACTATTACAGAGATGCTTTATGAGTCCACAGAACAGTATTACAGACTATTACAGAGATGCTTTATGAGTCCACAGAACAGTATTACAGAGATGATTTATGAGTCCACAGAACAGTATTACAGACTATTACAGAGATGATTTATGAGTCCACAGAACAGTATTACAGACTATTACAGAGATGCTTTATGAGTCCACAGAACAGTATTACAGACTATTACAGAGATGATTTATGAGTCCACAGAACAGTATTACAGAGATGATTTATGAGTCCACAGAACAGTATTAGACTATTACAGAGATGCTTTACGAGTCCACAGAACAGTATTACAGAGATGCTTTATGAGTCCACAGAACAGTATTACAGACTATTACAGAGATGCTTTGAGTCCACAGAACAGTATTACAGAGATGCTTTATGAGTCCACAGAACAGTATTACAGACTATTACAGAGATGATTTATGAGTCCACAGAACAGTACTACAGAGATGATTTATGAGTCCACAGAACAGTATTACAGACTATTACAGAGATGCTTTATGAGTCCACAGAACAGTACTACAGAGATGCTTTGAGTCCACAGAACAGTATTACAGAGATGCTTTATGAGTCCACAGAACAGTATTACAGACTATTACAGAGATGATTTATGAGTCCACAGAACAGTATTACAGAGATGATTTATGAGTCCACAGAACAGTATTACAGACTATTACAGAGATGATTTATGAGTCCACAGAACAGTATTACAGACTATTACAGAGATGCTTTATGAGTCCACAGAACAGTACTACAGAGATGCTTTGAGTCCACAGAACAGTATTACAGAGATGCTTTATGAGTCCACAGAACAGTATTACAGACTATTACAGAGATGATTTATGAGTCCACAGAACAGTATTACAGAGATGATTTATGAGTCCACAGAACAGTATTACAGACTATTACAGAGATGATTTATGAGTCCACAGAACAGATTTATGAGTCCACAGAACAGACTATTACAGAGATGATTTATGAGTCCACAGAACAGTATTACAGACTATTACAGAGATGCTTTATGAGTCCACAGAACAGTATTACAGAGATGCTTTATGAGTCCACAGAACAGTATTACAGAACAGTATTACAGACTATTACAGAGATGATTTATGAGTCCACAGAACAGTACTACAGAGATGCTTTGAGTCCACAGAACAGTATTACAGACTATTACAGAGATGCTTTATGAGTCCACAGAACAGTATTACAGAGATGCTTTATGAGTCCACAGAACAGTACTACAGAGATGATTTATGAGTCCACAGAACAGTATTACAGAGATCATTTATGAGTCCACAGAACAGTATTACAGACTATTACAGATTATTAGACAGACCCCTACAACAGCATCTGGCCCCTGTATGGGTCTGAGGAGACACTGACCACTACTAACTACAGCTGGGTTAGACAGACCCCTACAACAGCATCTGGCCCCTGTATGGGTCTGAGGAGACACTGACCACTACTAACTACAGCTGGGTTAGACAGACCCCTACAACAGCATCTGGCCCCTGTATGGGTCTGAGGAGACACTGACCACTACAGCTGGGTTAGACAGACCCCTACAACAGCATCTGGCCCCTGTATGGGTCTGAGGAGACACTGACCACTACTAACTACAGCTGGGTTAGACAGACCCCTACAACAGCATCTGGCCCCTGTATGGGTCTGAGGAGACACTGACCACTACTAACTACAGCTGGGTTAGACAGACCCCTACAACAGCATCTGGCCCCTGTATGGGTCTGAGGAGACACTGACCACTACTAACTACAGCTGGGTTAGACAGACCCCTACAACAGCATCTGGCCCCTGTATGGGTCTGAGGAGACACTGACCACTACTAACTACAGCTGGGTTAGACAGACCCCTACAACAGCATCTGGCCCCTGTATGGGTCTGAGGAGACACTGACCACTACTAACTACAGCTGGGTTAGACAGACCCCTACAACAGCATCTGGCCCCTGTATGGGTCTGAGGAGACACTGACTACTACTAACTACAGCTGGGTTAGACAGACCACTACAACAGCATCTGGCCCCTGTATGGGTCTGAGGAGACACTGACCACTACTAACTACAGCTGGGTTAGACAGACCCCTACAACAGCATCTGGCCCCTGTATGGGTCTGAGGAGACACTGACCACTACTAACTACAGCTGGGTTAGACAGACCCCTACAACAGCATCTGGCCCCTGTATGGGTCTGAGGAGACACTGACCACTACTAACTACAGCTGGGTTAGACAGACCCCTACAACAGCATCTGGCCCCTGTATGGGTCTGAGGAGACACTGACCACTACTAACTACAGCTGGGTTAGACAGACCCCTACAACAGCATCTGGCCCCTGTATGGGTCTGAGGAGACACTGACCACTACTAACTACAGCTGGGTTAGACAGACCCCTACAACAGCATCTGGCCCCTGTATGGGTCTGAGGAGACACTGACCACTACTAACTACAGCTGGGTTAGACAGACCCCTACAACAGCATCTGGCCCCTGTATGGGTCTGAGGAGACACTGACCACTACTAACTACAGCTGGGTTAGACAGACCCCTACAACAGCATCTGGCCCCTGTATGGGTCTGAGGAGACACTGACCACTACTAACTACAGCTGGGTTAGACAGACCCCTACAACAGCATCTGGCCCCTGTATGGGTCTGAGGAGACACTGACCACTACTAACTACAGCTGGGTTAGACAGACCCCTACAACAGCATCTGGCCCCTGTATGGGTCTGAGGAGGCACCGTGGAACCACATATGAACTAACTGAAGACATATTCAGTTTAACATTCTCCTGGTCAATCAGTGTGGAACCAAATGATCTGTGTTAAAAATGTCCCAGATCAACAGGAATCTGTCCGTATGGAGTGAAAAGGACACCTGGTTGTGATTGGCAGTAGAGCCAGGACCAAGTGTCTGAGGATCTCTGCTGCAGTCTCTGGACACGTCATAGTTAGTTAACTTCCCCCCTCAGCCCCCCAAGGCCTAGTATGAGAGGCCTGCAGCAGAAGTTAGTGGTTAGCTCCAGTCCTCCAGGACAGGAAGGAAGGGCAGGTCGGTGCTACCCAGGTAGAGTCTCCCCTGGTGGGAGAACACGTCACTGACGGCCCAGGTCAGGCTGCCTGTAGGGTCATGGAGACTCCCCAGCACCTCCCCTTCCCCGTCCAACTCCAACACTAGGCCGTATCTAGGCAACAGCATGTTGTACCAGCTCAGAGGAACCACCTGGAAGAAAACAGAACACAAACTCCGGGCTTTAATATGTCATTTTATCATAGAAATACACTGGACGAAACATTAAGAACACCTTCCTAATATTGAGTTGCTCCTCCCCTTTTGCCCTCAGAACAGCCTCAATTCATTGGGTCGTGGACTCCACAAGGTGTCGAAAGCGCTCCACAGGGATGCTGGCCCATGTTGACTCCAATGCTTCCCACAGATGTGTCAAGTTGGCTGGATGTCCTCTGCGTGGTGGATGATTCTTGATACACAAAGGAAACTGTTGAGTGTGAGAAACCCAGCAACGTTGCAGTTCTTGACACAAACCGGTGCTCCTGGCACCTACTACCATAACCTGTTCAAAGGCACTTAAATATTTTGTCTTGCCCAGTCACCTTCTGAATGGCACACATACACAATCCATGTCTCCATTGTCTCAAAAATCCTTCTTCAACCCGTCTCCTCCCCTTCATCTACATGTCTCCTCCCCTTCATCTACACGTCTCCTCCCCTTCATCTACACGTCTCCTCCCCTTCATCTACACGTCTCCTCCCCTTCATCTACACGTCTCCTCCCCTTCATCTACATGTCTCCTCCCCTTCATCTACACTGACTGAAGTGGATTTAACAGGTGACATCGATCAGGGATCATAGACTGACCAGGTGAATCCAGGTGAAAGCCATGTCATGGAAAGAGCAGGTGTTCTTAATGTTTTGTCCACTAAGTGTATATTCCTGGAAACATCCACCAGAACACAAAGGGTACAGACTTTACTATTAGTATTATACCACTGTGCTATAATATTACTTATAGCATCGTACATTCCAGAACAGTACTGTTTACATACATTATCTCCTCTTATCTCTTGTATTTATCTCCACTAGAACACCGTGTTGATGTCTGAATTATCTCCTCTAGAACACCATGTTGATGTCTGAATTATCTCCTCTAGAACACCATGTTGCTGTCTGAATTATCTCCTCTAGAACACCATGTTGATGTCTGAATTATCTCCTCTAGAACACCATGTTGCTGTCTGAATTATCTCCTCTAGAACACCATGTTGATGTCTGAATTATCTCCTCTAGAACACCATGTTGATGTCTGAATTATCTCCTCTAGAACACCATGTTGCTGTCTGAATTATCTCCTCTAGAACACCATGTTGCTGTCTGAATTATCTCCTCTAGAACACCATGTTGCTGTCTGAATTATCTCCTCTAGAACACCATGTTGATGTCTGAATTATCTCATCTAGAACACCATGTTGCTGTCTGAATTATCTCTTGTATTTATCTCCTCTAGAACACCATGTTGCTGTCTGAATTATCTCTTGTATTTATCTCCTCTAGAACACCATGTTGCTGTCTGAATTATCTCTTGTATGTATCTCCTCTAGAACACCAAGTTGCTGTCTGAATTATCTCTTGTATGTATCTCCTCTAGAACACCAAGTTGCTGTCTGAATTATCTCTTGTATTTATCTCCTCTAGAACACCATGTTGCTGTCTGAATCATCTCTTGTATGTATCTCCTCTAGAACACCATGTTGCTGTCTGAATTATCTCCTCTAGAACACCATGTTGATGTCTGAATTATCTCCTCTAGAACACCATGTTGATGTCTGAATTATCTCCTCTAGAACACCATGTTGCTGTCTGAATTATCTCCTCTAGAACACCATGTTGATGTCTGAATTATCTCATCTAGAACACCATGTTGCTGTCTGAATTATCTCTTGTATTTATCTCCTCTAGAACACCATGTTGCTGTCTGAATTATCTCTTGTATTTATCTCCTCTAGAACACCATGTTGCTGTCTGAATTATCTCTTGTATGTATCTCCTCTAGAACACCAAGTTGCTGTCTGAATTATCTCTTGTATTTATCTCCTCTAGAACACCATGTTGCTGTCTGAATCATCTCTTGTATGTATCTCCTCTAGAACACCATGTTGCTGTCTGAATCATCTCTTGTATGTATCTCCTCTAGAACACCAAGTTGCTGTCTGAATTATCTCTTGTATTTATCTCCTCTAGAACACCATGTTGCTGTCTGAATCATCTCTTGTATGTATCTCCTCTAGAACACCATGTTGCTGTCTGAATCATCTCTTGTATGTATCTCCTCTAGAACACCATGTTGCTGTCTGAATTATCTCTTGTATTTATCTCTGCTAGAATACAGCGGCTTGACCAAGTATTCACGCCTTGGTGTTTTTCCTATTTCGTTGCCTTACAACCTGGAATTAAAATAGATTTTTTGGGGGTTTTGTGTCATTTGATTTACACAACACATGCCGCCCACTTTGAAGATGCAAAATATTTGTTATTGTGAAGGAAACAAGAAAATAAGACAGAACTTGAACGTACAAAAGTATTCACCCCCCAAGGTCAATACTTTGTAGAGCCACCTTCTGCAGCAATTACAGCTGTAAGTCTCTTGGGTATGTCTCTATAAGCTTGGCACATGAGGCCACTGGGATTTCTTCTCATTCTTCAAGGCAAAACTGCTCCAGCTCCTTCAAGTTAGATGGGTTCCGCTGTTGTACAGAAATCTTTAAGTCATACCACAGATTCTCAATTGGATTTTTTATTTAATTTTTTATTTTACCTTTATTTAACCAGGCAAGTCAGTTAAGAACAAATTCTTATTTTCAATGACGGCCTAGGAACAGCGGGTTAACTGCCTGTTCAGGGGCAGAACGACAGATTTGTACCTTGTCAGCTCGTGGGTTTGAACTTGCAACCTTCCGGTTACTAGTCCAACGCTCTAACCACTAGGCTACCCTGCCGCCACATTGAGGTCTGGGCTTTGACTAGGCCATTCCAAGACATTTAAATGTTTCCCCTTAAACCACCCAAGTGTTGCTTTAGCAGTATGCTTAGGGTCATTGTCCTCCTGGAAGGTGAACCTCCGTCCCGGTCTCAAATCTCTGGAAGACTGAATTAGGTTTCCCTCAAGAATTTCCCTGTATTTAGCACCATCCATCATTCCTTCAATTCTGACCAGTTTCCCTGCTGCTGAAAAACATCCCCACAGCATGATGCTGCCACCACCATGCTTCACTGGTGGTGTTCTCGGATGATGAGAGGTGTTGGGATTGCGCCAGGCATAGCGTTGTCCTTGATGGCCAAAAAGCTACATTTTAGTCTCACCTAGCCAGAGTACCTTCTTCCATATGTTTGGGGAGTCTCCCACATGCTTTGTGGCAAACACCAAACATATTTGCTTATTTTTTCTTTAAGCAATGGCTTTTTTTCTGGCCACTCTTCTGTAAAGCCCAGCTCTGTGGAGTGTACGGCTTAAAGTGGTCCTATGGACAGATACTCCAATCTCCGCTGTAGAGCTTTGCAGCTCCTTCAGGATTATCTTTGGTCTCTTTGTTGCCTCTCTGATTAATGTCCTCCTTGCCTGGTCTGTGAGTTTTGGTGAGCGGCCCTCTCTTGGCTTTTAATAATGGATTTAATGGTGCTCCGTGGGATGTTCAAAATTTCTGATATTGTTTTATAACCCAACCCTGATCTGTACTTCTCCCCCACTTTTGTCCCTGACCTGTTTGGAGAGCTCCTTGGTCTTCATGGTGCCCCTTGCTTAGTGGGGCCTTTCAGAACAGGTGTATATATATATACGCAAATCATGTGACACTTAGATTGCACACAGGTGGACTTTATTTATCTACTTATGTGTCATCTGAAGATCATTGGTTGCACCAGATCTTTATGTAGGGGCTTCATAGCAAAGGGGCTGAATACATATGATCTTTATGTAGGGGCTTCATAGCAAAGGGGCTGAATACATATGATCTTTATGTAGGGGCTTCATAGCAAAGGGGCTGAATACATATGATCTTTATGTAGGGCTTCATAGCAAAGGGGCTGAATACATATGATCTTTATGTAGGGGCTTCATAGCAAAGGGCTGAATACATATGATCTTTATGTAGGGGCTTCATAGCAAAGGGCTGAATACATATGATCTTTATGTAGGGGCTTCATAGCAAAGGGGCTGAATACATATGATCTTTATGTAGGGGCTTCATAGCAAAGGGGCTGAATACATATGATCTTTATGTAGGGCTTCATAGCAAAGGGGCTGAATACATATGATCTTTATGTAGGGGCTGAATACATAGATCAAAGGGGCTGAATACATATGATCTTTATGTAGGGGCTGAATACATATGATCTTTATGTAGGGGCTAGAATACATATGATCTTTATGTAGCAAAAGGGCTGAATACATATGATCTTTATGTAGGGCTTCATAGCAAAGGGCTGAATACATATGATCTTTATGTAGGGGCTTCATAGCAAAGGGGCTGAATACATATGATCTTTATGTAGGGGCTTCATAGCAAAGGGGCTGAATACATATGATCTTTATGTAGGGGCTTCATAGCAAAGGGGCTGAATACATATGATCTTTATGTAGGGCTTCATAGCAAAGGGGCTGAATACATATGATCTTTATGTAGGGGCTTCATAGCAAAGGGGCTGAATACATATGATCTTTATGTAGGGCTGAATACATAGATCAAAGGGGCTGAATACATATGATCTTTATGTAGGGGCTTCATAGCAAAGGGGCTGAATACATATGATCTTTATGTAGGGGCTTCATAGCAAAGGGGCTGAATACATATGATCTTTATGTAGGGGCTTCATAGCAAAGGGGCTGAATACATATGATCTTTATGTAGGGGCTTCATAGCAAAGGGGCTGAATACATATGATCTTTATGTAGGGGCTTCATAGCAAAGGGGCTGAATACATATGATCTTTATGTAGGGGCTTCATAGATCAAAGGGGCTGAATACATATGATCTTTATGTAGGGGCTTCATAGCAAAGGGGCTGAATACATATGATCTTTATGTAGGGGCTTCATAGCAAAGGGCTGAATACATATGATCTTTATGTAGGGGCTTCATAGCAAAGGGGCTGAATACATATGATCTTTATGTAGGGCTTCATAGCAAAGGGGCTGAATACATATGATCTTTATGTAGGGGCTTCATAGCAAAGGGGCTGAATACATATGATCTTTATGTAGGGGCTTCATAGCAAAGGGCTGAATACATATGATCTTTATGTAGGGGCTTCATAGCAAAGGGGCTGAATACATATGATCTTTATGTAGCTTCAAAGGGCTGAATACATAGATCTTTAAAGGGGCTGAATACATATGATCTTTGTGTAGGGCTTCATAGCAAAGGGGCTGAATACATATGATCTTTATGTAGGGCTTCATAGCAAAGGGGCTGAATACATATGATCTTTATGTAGGGGCTTCATAGCAAAGGGGCTGAATACATATGATCTTTATGTAGGGGCTTCATAGCAAAGGGCTGAATACATATGATCTTTATGTAGGGGCTTCATAGCAAAGGGGCTGAATACATATGATCTTTATGTAGGGGCTTCATAGCAAAGGGGCTGAATACATATGATCTTTATGTAGGGGCTTCATAGCAAAGGGGCTGAATACATATGATCTTTATGTAGGGGCTTCATAGCAAAGGGGCTGAATACATATGATCTTTATGTAGGGGCTGAATACATAGATCAAAGGGGCTGAATACATATGATCTTTATGTAGGGGCTGAATACATAGATCAAAGGGGCTGAATACATATGATCTTTATGTAGGGGCTTACATAGCAAAGGGGCTGAATACATATGATCTTTATGTAGGGGCTGAATACATATGATCTTTAAAGGGGCTGAATACATATGATCTTTATGTAGGGAATACATATGATCTTTATAGCAAAGGGGCTGAATAGGGCTGAATATGATCTTTATGTAGGGGCTGAATACATATGATCTTTTGTAGGGGCTGAATACATAAAGGGGCTGAATACATATGATCTTTATGTAGGGGCTGAATACATATGATCTTTATGTAGGGGCTGAATACATATGATCTTTATGTAGGGGCTGAATACATATGATCTTTATGTAGGGGCTGAATACATATGATCTTTATGTAGGGGCTGAATACATATGATCTTTATGTAGGGGCTGAATACATATGATCTTTATGTAGGGGCTGAATACATATGATCTTTATGTAGGGGCTGAATACATATGATAGGGGCTGAATACATATGATCTTTATGTAGGGGCTGAATACATATGATCTTTATGTAGGGGCTGAATACATATGATCTTTATGTAGGGGCTGAATACATATGATCTTTTTATGTAGGGGCTGAATACATATGATCTTTTATGTAGGGGCTGAATACATATGATCTTTATGTAGGGGGGGCTGAATACATATGATCTTTATGTAGGGCTTCATAGCAAAGGGGCTGAATACATATGATCTTTATGTAGGGGCTGAAGGGGCTACATATGATCTTTATGTAGGGGCTTCATGATCTTTATGTAGGGGCTGAATACATATGATCTTTATGTAGCTTCATATAGGGGCTGAATACATATGATCTTTATAGGGCTTCATAGGGGCTGAATACATATGATCTTTATGTAGGGGCTGAATACATATGATCTTTATGCAAAGGGGCTGAATACATATGATCTTTATGTAGGGGCTGAATACATATGATCTTTATGTAGGGGCTTCTGAATACATATGATCTTTATGTAGGGGCTGAATACATATGATCTTTATGTAGGGGCTGAATACATATGATCTTTATGTAGGGGCTGAATACATATGATCTTTATGTAGGGGTAGCAAAGGGGCTGAATACATATGATCTAGGGGCTTCATAGCAAAGGGGCTGAATACATATGATCTTTATGTAGGGGCTTCATAGCAAAGGGGCTGAATACATATGATCTTTATGTAGGGGCTTCATAGCAAAGGGGAATAGCAAAGGGGCTGAATACATATGATCTTTATGTAGGGGCTTCATAGCAAAGGGGCTGAATACATATGATCTTTATGTAGGGGCTTCATAGCAAAGGGCTGAATACATATGATCTTTATGTAGGGGCTTCATAGCAAAGGGCTGAATACATATGATCTTTATGTAGGGGCTTCATAGCAAAGGGGCTGAATACATATGATCTTTATGTAGGGGCTTCATAGCAAAGGGGGCTATACATATGATCTTTATGTAGGGGCTCATATGATCTTTAGCAAAGGGGCTGAATACATATGATCTTTATAGGGGCTTCATAGCAAAGGGGCTGAATACATATGATCTTTATGTAGGCAAAGCTGAATACATATGATCTTTATGTAGGGGCTGAATACATATGATCAAAGGGGCTGAATACATATGATCTTTATGTAGGGGCTTACATATGATCTTTAAAGGGGCTGAATACATATGATCTTTATGTAGGGGCTGAATACATATGATCTTTATGTAGGGCTTCATAGCAAAGGGGCTGAATACATATGATCTTTATGTAGGGCTGAATACATAGCTTTATGGGGCTGAATACATATGATCTTTATGTAGGGGCTGAATACATATGATCTTTATGTAGGGGCTGAATACATATGATCTTTAAAGGGGCTGAATACATATGATCTTTATGTAGGGGCTTCATAGCAAAGGGGCTGAATACAATGATCTTTATGTATCTTCATAGCAAAGGGGCTGAATACATATGATCTTTATGTAGGGGCTGAATACATAGATCTTTAAAGGGGCTGAATACATATGATCTTTATGTAGGGGCTGAATACATAGCAAAGGGGCTGAATACATATGATCTTTATGTAGGGCTGAATACATATGATCTTTAAGGGGCTGAATACATATGATCTTTATGTAGGGGCTGAATACATATGATCTTTATGTAGGGGCTGAATACATATGATCTTTATGTAGGGGCTGAATACATATGATCTTTATGTAGGGGCTGAATACATATGATCTTTATGTAGGGGCTGAATACATATGATCTTTATGTAGGGGCTGAATACATATGATCTTTATGTAGGGCTGAATACATATGATCTTTATGTAGGGGCTGAATACATATGATCTTTAGGTAGGGGCTGAATACATATGATCTTTATGTAGGGGCTGAATACATATGATCTTTAGGGCTGAATACATATGGGGCTGAATACATATGATCTTTATGTAGGGGCTGAATACATATGATCTTTATGTAGGGGCT
>NW_027040124.1:84945-116423 GCF_034236695.1 Oncorhynchus nerka
CTGCCTACCCCTCTATTCAACCTCCAGCTGCCTACCCCTCTATTCAACCTCCACCCCCTCCTTCAACCTCAGCTGCCCCCCCCTCTATTCAGCCTCAGCTGCCCCTCTATTCAACCTCCAGCTGCCTACCCTCTATTCAACCCCAGCTCTATTCAACCTGAATTTTCAGCACAAATTTGTCACAACCCGGCTCGTGGGAAGTGAGAAGAGTTCTTATCAGACCAGAACAAATAATAAAAATCAATTTTGCTCTTTTATTTAACCATCACACATATAAAACATATAAAACCCTATTTGTTCAATAAAAATGGTGAATAGCTCACCACATATTAATGTTGGAGTTGTATTGGAGAGAGTCTCAGTCTTTAAATCATTTTCCACACAGTCTGTGCCTGTATTTTAGTTTCCATGCTAATGAGGGGCGAGAATCACTCACATAGGTACAGTGGGGCAAAAAACATTAATACAGGTAGCAGGAGTGGGTACAGAGGAGCCTCTTAAAGAAGAAGTTACAGGTCTGTGAGAGCAGAAATCTTGCTTGTTTGTAGGTGACCAAATACTTATTTTCCACCATCATTTGCAAATAAATTCATTAAAAATCCTACAATGTGATTTTCTGGATTCTTTCTTCTCATTTTGTCTGTCATAGTTGAAGTGTACCTATGATGAACATTACAGGCCTCTCTCATCTTTTTAAGTGGGAGAACTTGCACGATGCGTGGCTGACTAAATACTTTTGCCCCACTGTATGTGCACAAATAATATAAAGGGCATCAGTGTCTTAACGGCAGGATTTGCCAAGGCAGGATACTCTGAGCGCAGCCCAATCCAGAAATCTGGCAGTGGCTTCTGATTAAATTACATTTTCACAGAACCGCTTGTTGCAATTTCGATGAGGCTCTCTTGTTCAGATATCGGTAAGTGGGCTTAAGGCGTGAAAGGATATCCATTTGTGTACATTTTAACATTTAATTCATTTAGCAGGCGCTCTTATCCAGAAGCGACTTACAGAATGTGCATTCACCTTATGACATCAGTGGAACAGTAGTGCATCTAAATCTTTTAAGGGGGGTGAGAAGGATTACTATCTATCCTAGGTATTCCTTAAAGAGGTGGGGTTTCAGGGTGTCTCCGGAAGGTGGTGATTGACTCAGCTGTCCCTGGCGTCGTGAGGGTTTGTTCCACCATTGAGGCCAGAGCAGCGAACAGTTTTGACTGGGCTGAGCGGGAACTGTACTTCCTCCCAGTGGTAGGAGCGGGGCAGGCCAGAGGTGGATGAACGCAGTGCCCTTGTTTGGGTGTAGGGCTGATCAGAACCTGGAGGTAGTGAGGTGCGTTCCCCTCCAGGCTCCCGTGGCAAGCACCATGGTCTTGTAGCGGATGCGAGCTTCAACTGGAAGCCAGTGGAAAGCGGAGGAGCGGGGTGACGTGAAGGAACTTGGGAAGGTTGAGACACCAGACGGGCTGCGGCGTTCTGGATGAGTTGTAGGGGTTTAATGGCACAGGCAGGAGCCCAGCCAGCAGCGAGTTGCAGTAATCCAGACGGGAGATGACAAAGTGCCTGGATTAGGACCTGCGCCCTTCCTGTGAGGCAGGGAGTCGTACTCTGCGGATGTTGTAGAGCATGAACCTACAGGAACGGGCCACCGCCTTGATGTTAGTTGAGAACGACAGGGTGTTTGTCAGGATCACGCCAAGGTTCTTAGCGCTCTGGGAGGACACAATGGAGTTGTCAGCCGTGATGGCGAGATCATGGAGCGGGCAGTCCTTCCCGGGAGGAAGAGCAGCTCCGTCTTGCGAGTTCAGCTTGAGGTGGTGATCCCGTCATCCACACTGATATGTCTGCCAGACATGCAGAGATGGATTCGCCACCTGGTCATCAGAAAGAGGAAAGGAGAAGATTAATTGTGTGTCGTCTGCATAGCAATGATAGGAGAGACCATGTGAGAGGTTATGACAGAGCCAAGTGACTTGGTGTACTAAGCGAGAATAGGAGAGGGCCTAGAACAGAGCCCTGGGGACACAGTGGTGAGCACGTGGTGTGGAACCAGTTCAAGCCACGCCACCTGGTGAGACGACCTGTCAGGTAGGACGCAATCCAAGCGTGGGCCACGCCGGAGATGCCCAGCTGGAGAGGGTGGAGAGGGAGGATCTGATGATTCACAGTGTCGAAGGCGGCCGATGGGTCTAGAAGGATGAGAGCAGAGGAGAGAGAGTTAGCTTTAGCAGTGCGGAGCGCCTCCGTGATACAGAGAAAGAGCAGTCTCAGTTGAATGACTAGTCTTGAAACCTGACTGATTTGGATCAGAAGAGTCATTCTGAGAGAGAATGGAGAGCTGGCCAGGGCGGCATTCAAGAGTTTTTTGGAGAGAAAAGAAAAGAAGGGATACTGGTCTGTAGTTGTTGACATCGGAGGGATCGAGTGTAGGATTTTTCAGAAGGGTGCAACTCTCGCTCTCTTGAGACGGGAAGGGGCGTGGCCAGCGGTCAGGGATGAGTTGATGGCGAGTGAGGTAAGGGAGAAGGTCTCGGAAATGGTCTGGAGAAGAGAGGAGGGATAGGGTCAAGCGGGCAGGTTGTTGGGCGGCCGGCCGTCACTGGGCGTGGTTTCATCTCTGGAGAGAGAGGGAGAAAGAGGTCAGAGCACAGGGTAGGGCAGTGTGGAGCAGAACCAGCGGTGTCGTTTGAAGCTTAGCAAGCGAGGATCGGATATCGTCGACCTTCTTTTCAAAATGGTTGTGAAGTCATCTGCAGAGGAGGAGGGGGAGGGGGAGGAGGATTCAGGAGGGAGGAGAAGGTGGCAAAAGAGCTTCCCTGGGGTTAGAGGCAGATGCTTGGAATTTAGAGTGGTAGAGAGTGGCACAGCAGCAGAGACAGAAGAGGAAAATGTAGAGAAGGAGGGAGTGAAAGGATGCCAGGTCCGCAGGAGGCGGGTTTTCCTCCATTTCCGACTCGGCTGCCCGGAAACCCTGTTCTGTGAGCTCGCAATGGTCGTCGAGCCACGGAGCGGGAGGGAGGACCGGCGGCCTGGAGGATAGGGACATAGAGAGTCAAAGGATGCAGAAAGGGAGAGGAGGGTTGAGGAGGCAGAATCAGGAGATGGTTGGAGAAGTTTTGAGCAGAGGAAGAGATGATAGGATGGAAGAGGAGAGAGTAGCGGGGGAGAGAGAGCGAAGGTTTGGACGGCGCGATACCATCCGAGTAGGGGCAGTGTGGGAAGTGTTGGATGAGATGCGAGAGGAAAAGGATACAGGGTAGTGGTCGGAGACTTGGAGGAGTTGCAATGAGGTTAGTGGAAGAACAGCATCTAGTAAAGATGAGGTCGAGCGTATTTCCTGCCTTGTGAGTAGGGGGAAGGTGAGAGGGTGAGGTCAAAGAGGAGAGGAGTGGAAAGAAGGAGGCAGAGAGGAATGAGTCAAGGTAGACGTGGGGAGGTTAAAGTCACCCAGAACTGTGAGAGGTGAGCCGTCCTCAGGAAAGGAGCTTATCAAGGCATCAAGCTCATTGATGAACTCTCCGAGGAACCTGGAGGGCGATAAATGATAAGGATGTTAAGCTTGAAGGGCTGGTAACTGTGACAGCATGGAATTCAAAGGAGCGATAGACAGATGGGTAAGGGAGAAAGAGAATGACCACTTGGGAGAGATGAGGATCGGTGCCACCACCCCCGCTGACCAGAAGCTCTCAGGTGTGTGGAGGCACGTGGGCAGACGAAGAGAGCAGTAGGAGTAGCAGTGTTTGTCATCTGTTTCAGGAAATTACCTGGGTAATTGAGCACCCAACTCACTCAGGTGCTTCACTATATCACATTTGACATTGTCCGTAAGCTTGAGTTCATTTCACACAAAAAAATCATACAATGATGGAAAGACCTGTGTGTTGTCCTTGTTAATGCAGACAGAGGGCTCCAACCTGTGTGTTGTCCTTGTTAATGCAGACAGAGAAGGCTCAACCTGTGTGTTGTCCTTGTTAATGCAGACAGAGGGCTCCAACCTGTGTGTTGTCCTTGTTAATGCAGACAGAGAGGGCTCCAACCTGTGTGTTTGTCCTTGTTAATACCCAGACAGAGAGGGCTCCAACCTGTGTGTTAATGCAGACAGAGAGAGCTCCAACCTGTGTGTTGTCCTTGTGAATGCAGACAGAGGAGCTCCAACCTGTGTGTTGTCCTTGTTAATGCAGACAGAGAAGAGCTCAACCTGTGTTTTGTCCTTGTGAATGCCAGAGAAGAGCTCCAACCTGTGTGTTGTCCTTGTGAATGCAGACAGAGAGGGCTCCAACCTGTGTGTTGTCCTTGTTAATGCAGACAGAGAGGAGCTCCAACCTGTGTTGTCCTTGTTAATGCAGACAGAAAGGGAACCTGTGTGTTGTCCTTGTTAATGCAGACAGAGAGGGCTCCAACCTGTGTGTTGTCCTTGTTAATGCAGACAGAGAGAAAGGCTCCAACCTGTGTGTTGTCCTTGTTAATGCAGACAGAGAAAGGCTCCAACCTGTGTGTTGTCCTTGTTAATGCAGACAGAGCTGCAGCTCCAACCTGTGTGTTGTTTGTCAGACAGAGAAAAGAGCTCCAGCCTGTTAATGCAGACAGAAAGAGCTCCAACTTCTTAATCACGCCTCAGTTTTGTCCCACATTGAATATACAGCGGAGAGTCCCTGTAATTGTAGATTCAGATCATTCAGGCAGAGAAGGCCAGTCTTGTGTTGAAACTCATCATCATGTAATGTAAATGTTTTTCAAAATGTTTTTCATGCTGTCAGGCATTCCCTTGGCAGCAAGAGCTCTCATTGGATGCTGCAGTGTATCTAAGAGCCTCTCGGTGGATGCTGCAATGTACCCAAGAGCCTCTGGGTGGATGCTGCAGTGTATCTAAGAGCCTCTCGGTGGATGCTGCAGTGTACCCAAGAGCCTCTCGGGGGATGTTGCAGTGTATCCAAGAGCCTGGGTGGATGGATGTACCCAAGAGCCTCTAGGTGGATGCTGCAGTCTACCCAAGAGCCTCTCGGTGGATGCTGCAGTCTACCCAAGAGCCTCTGGGTGGATGCTGCAGTCTACCCAAGAGCCTCTAGGTGGATGCTGCAGTGTACCCAAGAGCCTCTAGGTGGATGCTGCAGTGTACCCAAGAGCCTCTCTGTGGATGATGCAGTGTACCCAAGAGCCTCTCTGGGTGGATGCTGCAGTCTACCCAAGAGCCTCTCTGTGGATGCTGCAGTGTACCCAAGAGCCTCTGGGTGGATGCTGCAGTCTACCCAAGAGCCTCTATGTGGATGCTGCAGTCTACCCAAGAGCCTCTAGGTGGATGCTGCAGTGTACCCAAGAGCCTCTAGGTGGATGCTGCAGTGTGCTCTCTGTGGATGCTGCAGTCTACCCAAGAGCCTCTCTGGGGATGCTGCAGTGTTTGCCCAAGAGCCTCTCTGTGGATGCTGCAGTGTACCCAAGAGCCTCTAGGGGATGCTGCAGTGTACCCAAGAGCCTCTAGGGGATGCTGCAGTGTACCCAAGAGCCTCTGGTGGATGCTGCAGTGTACCCAAGAGCCTCTAGGTTGATGCTGCAGTGTACCCAAGAGCTTCTCGGTGGATGCTGCAGTGTGCCCAAGAGCTTTAAGTCTGACCCAAGAGCCTCTAGGGGGATGCTACAGTGTTTGCCCGCGCGTTACCACTCCACTATGTCTCCCTGTCATGGCTTTTGTTCCATCAGTACAGATACCAACACATCTTGACCACCAAAGATCACTTGATGTCACAAAGCTGTCCAGTACTTAAAAAATATCCTCTCCTGTTGTCCTGGTTACCAGTGGTTTGCAGAAGAGAATGTCTTCCTTAATTGACCCCCCATAAACGTAACAGACATATACCAGGAGCTGTGCCAGGTCTGTTGACTCATCCAGCTGTAACAGACATATACCAGGAGCTGTGCCAGGCCTGTTGACTCATCCAGCTGTAACAGACATATACCAGGAGCTGTGCCAGGCCCTGTTGACTCATCCAGCTGTAACAGACATATACCAGGAGCTGTGCCAGGTCTGTTGACTCATCCAGCTGTAACAGACATATACCAGGAGCTGTGCCAGGCCTGTTGACTCATCCAGCTGTAACAGACATATACCAGGCCTGTTGACTCATCCAGCTGTAACAGACATATACCAGGTCTGTTGACTCATCCAGGTAACAGCATGTGCCAGGCCTGTTGACTCATCCAGCTGTAACAGACATATACCAGGAGCTGTGCCAGGTCTGTTGACTCATCCAGCTGTAACAGACATATACCAGGAGCCGTGCCAGGCCTGTTGACTCATCCAGCTGTAACAGACATATACCAGGTCTGTTGACTCATCCAGCTGTAACAGACATATACCAGGCCTGTTGACTCATCCTGCTGTAACAGACATATACCAGGAGCCGTGCCAGGCCTGTTGACTCATCCAGCTGTAACAGACATATACCAGGCCTGTTGACTCATCCTGCTGTAACAGACATATACCAGGAGCTGTGCCAGGCCCTGTTGACTCATCCAGCTGTAACAGACATATACCAGGAGCTGTGCCAGGCCTGTTGACTCATCCAGCTGTAACAGACATATACCAGGAGCTGTGCCAGGTCTGTTGACTCATCCAGCTGTAACAGACATACACCAGGAGCTGTGCCAGGCCTGTTGACTCATCCAGCTGTAACAGACATATACCAGGAGCTGTGCCAGGTCTGTTGACTCATCCAGCTGTAACAGACATATACCAGGAGCTGTGCCAGGTCTGTTGACTCATCCATCTGTAACAGACATATACCAGGAGCTGTGCCAGGTCTGTTGACTCATCCAGCTGTAACAGACATATACCAGGAGCTGTGCCAGGTCTGTTGACTCATCCAGCTGTAACAGACATATACCAGGAGCTGTGCCAGGCCTGTTGACTCATCCAGCTGTAACAGACATATACCAGGAGCTGTGCCAGGCCCTGTTGACTCATCCAGCTGTAACAGACATATACCAGGAGCTGTGCCAGGCCCTGTTGACTCATCCAGCTGTAACAGACATATACCAGGAGCTGTGCCAGGCCCTGTTGACTCATCCAGCTGTAACAGACATATACCAGGAGCTGTGCCAGGTCTGTTGACTCATCCAGCTGTAACAGACATATACCAGGAGCTGTGCCAGGTCTGTTGACTCATCCAGCTGTAACAGACATATACCAGGAGCTGTGCCAGGCCTGTTGACTCATCCAGCTGTAACAGACATATACCAGGAGCTGTGACAGGTCTGTTGACTCATCCAGCTGTAACAGACATACACCAGGAGCTGTGCCAGGCCTGTTGACTCATCCAGCTGTAACAGACATACACCAGGAGCTGTGCCAGGTCTGTTGACTCATCCAGCTGTAACAGACATATACCAGGAGCTGTGCCAGGTCTGTTGACTCATCCAGCTGTAACAGACATATACCAGGAGCTGTGCCAGGTCTGTTGACTCATCCAGCTGTAACAGACATATACCAGGAGCTGTGCCAGGCCTGTTGACTCATCCAGCTGTAACAGACATATACCAGGAGCTGTGCCAGGCCCTGTTGACTCATCCAGCTGTAACAGACATATACCAGGAGCTGTGCCAGGTCTGTTGACTCATCCAGCTGTAACAGACATATACCAGGAGCTGTGCCAGGCCCTGTTGACTCATCCAGCTGTAACAGACATATACCAGGAGCTGTGCCAGGCCCTGTTGACTCATCCAGCTGTAACAGACATATACCAGGAGCTGTGCCAGGTCTGTTGACTCATCCAGCTGTAACAGACATATACCAGGAGCTGTGCCAGGCCCTGTTGACTCATCCATCTGTAACAGACATATACCAGGAGCTGTGCCAGGTCTGTTGACTCATCCAGCTGTAACAGACATATACCAGGAGCTGTGCCAGGCCTGTTGACTCATCCAGCTGTAACAGACATATACCAGGAGCTGTGCCAGGTCTGTTGACTCATCCAGCTGTAACAGACATATACCATGAGCTGTGCCAGGCCTGTTGACTCATCCAGCTGTAACAGACATATACCAGGCCTGTTGACTCATCCAGCTGTAACAGACATATACCAGGTCTGTTGACTCATCCAGCTGTAACAGACATATACCAGGCCTGTTGACTCATCCAGCTGTAACAGACATATACCAGGAGCTGTGCCAGGTCTGTAACAGACATATCCAGCTGTTGACTCATCCAGCTACCAGGAGCTGTGCCAGGTCTGTTGACTCATCCAGCTGTAACAGACATATACCAGGAGCTGTGCCAGGTCTGTTGACTCATCCAGCTGTAACAGACATATACCAGGAGCTGTGCCAGGCCCTGTTGACTCATCCAGCTGTAACAGACATATACCAGGAGCTGTGCCAGGTCTGTTGACTCATCCAGCTGTAACAGACATATACCAGGAGCTGTGCCAGGCCCTGTTGACTCATCCAGCTGTAACAGACATATACCAGGAGCTGTGCCAGGTCTGTTGACTCATCCAGCTGTAACATGTGCCACATATACCAGGAGCTGTGCCAGGTCTGTTGACTCATCCAGCTGTAACAGACATATACCAGGAGCTGTGCCAGGTCTGTTGACTCATCCAGCTGTAACAGATATATACCAGGAGCTGTGCCAGGTCTGTTGACTCATCCAGCTGTAACAGACATATACCAGGAGCTGTGCCAGGCCCTGTTGACTCATCCAGCTGTAACAGACATACACCAGGAGCTGTGCCAGGCCTGTTGACTCATCCAGCTGTAACAGACATATACCAGGAGCTGTGCCAGGCCTGTTGACTCATCCAGCTGTAACAGACATATACCAGTGCCAGCTGTTGACTCATCCAGCTGTACCCAGGTCTGTGCCAGGCTGTTGACTCATCCAGCTGTAACAGACATATACCAGGAGCTGTGCCAGGTCCCTGTTGACTCATCCAGCTGTAACAGACATATACCAGGAGCTGTGCCAGGTCTGTTGACTCATCCAGCTGTAACAGACATATACCAGAGCTGTGCCAGGCCTGTTGACTCATCCAGCTGTAACAGACATATACCAGGAGCTGTGCCAGGTCTGTTGACTCATCCAGCTGTAACAGACATATACCAGGAGCTGTGCCAGGCCTGTTGACTCATCCAGCTGTAACAGACATATACCAGGAGCTGTGCCAGGTCTGTTGACTCATCCAGCTGTAACAGACATATACCAGGAGCTGTGCCAGGCCTGTTGACTCATCCAGCTGTAACAGACATATACCAGGTCTGTTGACTCATCCAGCTGTAACAGACATATGCCAGGTCTGTTGACTCATCCAGCTGTAACAGACATGTGCCAGGAGCTGTGCCAGGTCTGTTGACTCATCCAGCTGTAACAGACATATACCAGGAGCTGTGCCAGGCCTGTTGACTCATCCAGCTGTAATGCATATTATTCACTGGCCCTGTTGACTCATCCAGCTGTAATTGTTTCTAAACATCTCCTGCCAGGTCACTGACTCATCCAGCTGAAACAGACATGATGAAGGCATTGTCTGTGCCAGGCCCTGTTGACTCATTCAGCTGTAACAGACATATACCAGGAACTGAAAGAATGAAGTCCTCCACAATGTTGCCCTGTCCTCATCCAACAGAAAGAATATACCAGGAGCTGTGCCAGGCCCTGCCTGTCCCAGCCAACAGAAAGAATATAGTCAGGAGCTGTGCCAGGCCCTGTTGACTCATCCAGCTGTAATGCATAAAGGCTGTTGTGTGAAGCAGTAATTGTTTCTAAACATCTCCTGCCATGTCACTGATGCCAACAGAAACAGTGTTTGATGAAGACATTGTCTGTATAGTTTTTTTGCCTGTCCCCCAGCATTGTCCAGCCAACAGAAAGAATGAAGTCCTCCACAATAGTTGCCTGTCCCAGCCAACAGAAAGAATGAAGTCCTCCACAATAGTTGCCTGTCCCAGCCAACAGAAAGAATGAAGTCCTCCACAATAGTTGCCTGTCCCAGCCAACAGAAAGAATGAAGTCCTCCACAATAGTTGCCTGTCCCAGCCAACAGAAAGAATGAAGTCCTCCACAATAGTTGCCTGTCCCAGCCAACAGAAAGAATGAAGTCCTCCACAATAGTTGCCTGTCCCAGCCAACAGAAAGAATGAAGTCCTCCACAATAGTTGCCTGTCCCAGCCAACAGAAAGAATGAAGTCCTCCACAATAGTTGCCTGTCCCAGCCAACAGAAAGAATGAAGTCCTCCACAATAGTTGCCTGTCCCAGCCAACAGAAAGAATGAAGTCCTCCACAATAGTTGCCTGTCCCAGCCAACAGAAAGAATGAAGTCCTCCACAATAGTTGCCTGTCCCAGCCAACAGAAAGAATGAAGTCCTCCACAATAGTTGCCTGTCCCAGCCAACAGAAAGAATGAAGTCCTCCACAATAGTTGCCTGTCCCAGCCAACAGAAAGAATGAAGTCCTCCACAATAGTTGCCTGTCCCAGCCAACAGAAAGAATGAAGTCCTCCACAATAGTTGCCTGTCCCAGCCAACAGAAAGAATGAAGTCCTCCACAATAGTTGCCTGTCCCAGCCAACAGAAAGAATGAAGTCCTCCACAATAGCCAACAGAAAGAATGAAGTCCTCCACAATAGTTGCCTGTCCCAGCCAACAGAAAGAATGAAGTCCTCCACAATAGTTGCCTGTCCCAGCCAACAGAAAGAATGAAGTCCTCCACAATAGTTGCCTGTCCCAGCCAACAGAAAGAATGAAGTCCTCCACAATAGTTGCCTGTCCCAGCCAACAGAAAGAATGAAGTCCTCCACAATAGTTGCCTGTCCCAGCCAACAGAAAGAATGAAGTCCTCCCACAATAGTTGCCTGTCCCAGCCAACAGAAAGAATGAAGTCCTCCACAATAGTTGCCTGTCCCAGCCAACAGAAAGAATGAAGTCCTCCACAATAGTTGCCTGTCCCAGCCAACAGAAAGAATGAAGTCCTCCACAATAGTTGCCTGTCCCAGCCAACAGAAAGAATGAAGTCCTCCACAATAGTTGCCTGTCCCAGCCAACAGAAAGAATGAAGTCCTCCACAATAGTTGCCTGTCCCAGCCAACAGAAAGAATGAAGTCCTCCACAATAGTTGCCTGTCCCAGCCAACAGAAAGAATGAAGTCCTCCACAATAGTTGCCTGTCCCAGCCACTCGGTAGCTCACCATATAAGACACTTCTAGTTCCTTCTTGTTAATGGTATCTGTTGCTTTTATACATGTCTTACTACTCAAAAGTCTTTATTCTCACTCAAAAAACTCCTGTGGCTTATTTTTCAAATTGGCATGTTTTGTTTCTAAAGGTCTTCGTAAGAGAGAAGGTTTCCGGTGAGAGAGTAACGGGTTCACGTGATTGGATGAGTAACGGGTTCACGTGATTGGATGAGTAACGGGTTCACGTGATTGGATGAGTAACGGGTTCACGTGATTGGATGAGTAACGGGTTCACGTGATTGGATGAGTAACGGGTTCACGTGATTGGATGAGTAACGGTTCACGTGATTGGATGAGTAACGGGTTCACGTGATTGGATGAGTTCACGTGATTGGATGACGGGTTCACGTGATTGGATGAGTAACGGGTTCACGTGATTGGATGAGTAACGGGTTCACGTGATTGGATGAGTAACGGGTTCACGTGATTGGATGAGTAACGGGTTCACGTGATTGGATGAGTAACGGGTTCACGTGATTGGATGAGTAACGGGTTCACGTGATTGGATGAGTAACGGGTTCACGTGATTGGATGAGTAACGGGTTCACGTGATTGGATGAGTAACGGGTTCACGTGATTGGATGAGTAACGGGTTCACGTGATTGGATGAGTAACGGTTCACGTGATTGGATGAGTAACGGTTCACGTGATTGGATGAGTAACGGTTCACGTGATTGGATGTTAATTATTTGGATGTTAATTATTTGACTGTATTTGACTCTGTTGTTACACTGAACACTAGATGGTAATTGTATTTTTGGCAGTGAAACGAGGCTGATCAGGCGAGAAAAAAACCCATTGGAAAATATAAAACGGACCGTTTGAAAATGTGAATCACATTTTTATTTGGCACCCGTACCCCCGACGGCACCCCGTCCCCCGACGGCACCCCGTCGGCACCCCGTCCCCCCGACGGCACCCCGTCGGCACCCCGTCCCCCCGACGGCACCCCGTACCCCCGACGGCACCCCGTACCCCAGTTTGGGAAAACCTGGACGAATCAACCTTGATTTGGCAGTGTTCCTGTTTGAGGTAAGTTAGTGCTGTGCTGGAACAAACCCCTGCACACCTTCTCTAGGACCAGGGTTAGTGACCACATGTTGTACTATGACTGAGGTCAGATCTCTGTTTTCCAACAGTACATTTTAAACACCACGAACCAGGAAGTGATTTCAGAATACCGTTAGTTTATTGGATAAAACACACAGAAATGGAACAACCGCATAACAAAAAACGACTAATCGAGAAGAAAATAATTGGGCAAAACCATGGAAACGTTTTGACAGATTGGAAAGTGCATCAGAGGCTGGCCAATGGGATCAGAGGCTGGCCAATGGTATCAGAGGCTGGCCAATGGGATCAGAGGCTGGCCAACGGGATCAGAGGCTGGCCAACGGGATCAGAGGCTGGCCAACGGGATCAGAGGCTGGCCAACGGGATCAGAGGCTGGCCAACGGGATCAGAGGCTGGCCAACGGGATCAGAGGCTGGCCAACGGGATCAGAGGCTGGCCAATGGGTACGGTTGAATTATATGATTGGCAGGTTAGCCGTGTGTGATTAGTCTGACTGTAGGGACTATCCAAACAGGTTTTAACGGAAATTAAAGTGGACATTTATTTCTGTAACGTAACTAAATGCACCCTGTAGATAGATATCTATAAAATCAGTTATAATCAACAAGAAACCCTCTGGAATTACACACACACAGTTGATGCTGGTTGATGTGCTGCCATGGCAACAGTTCAGTTAAAGGCCCTCAGTCTCCCTGACCCCTCCACTGTTTGTCCGTACCACTAGACTCCTCCCCCTCCACTGTTTGTCCGTACTACTAGACTCCTCCCCCTCCACTGTTTGTGTCCGTACCACTAGACTCCTCCCCTCCACTGTTTCTGTCCGTACCACTAGACTCCTCCCCTCCACTGTTTCTGTCCGTACCACTAGACTCCTCCCCTCCACTGTTTCTGTCCGTACCACTAGACTCCTCCCCTCCACTGTTTCTGTCCGTACTGTTTGTCACCACTAGACTCCTCCCCCTCCACTGTTTCTGTCCGTACCACTAGACTCCTCCCCTCCACTGTTTGTCCGTCCGTACACTAGACTCCTCCCCTCCACTGTTTGTCCGTACCACTAGACTCCTCCTCCACTGTTTCTGTCCGTACCACTAGACTCCTCCCCCTCCACTGTTTGTGTCCGTACCACTAGACTCCTCCCCTCCACTGTTTGTCCGTACCACTAGACTCCTCCCCCTCCACTGTTTGTGACCGTACCACTAGACTCCTCCCCCCACCACTGTTTCTGTCCACTACTCCTCCCTCCACTGACTCCTCCCCTCCACTGTTTCTGTCCGTACCACTAGACTCCTCCCCCTCCACTGTTTTCCGTCCACTAGACTCCTCCCCATCCACTGTTTCTGTCCTACCACTAGACTCCTCCCACTCCACTGTTTCTGTCCTACTGGGAGAAAGAGGAACCCACTCCACTGTTTCTGTCCACTACCAACAGGAATGGTCCTCCCTCCACTGTTTCTGAGGAACCACAGACTCCTCCCCCTCCACTGGGAGAAACTGAGGAACAATAGGAATGGTTTCTAGTCCTACTGGGAGAAAGAGGAACAACAGAATGGTTTCTAGTCCTACTGGGAGAAAGAGGAACAACAGGTATGGTTTCTAGTCCTACTGGGAGAAAGAGGAACAACAGGAATGGTTTCTAGTCCTACTGGGAGAAAGAGGAACAACAGGAATGGTTTCTAGTCCTACTGGGAGAAAGAGGAACAACAGGAATGGTTTCTAGTCCTACTGGGAGAAAAGAGGAACAACAGGAATGGTTTCTAGTCCTACTGGGAGAAAGAGGAACAACAGGAATGGTTTCTAGTCCTACTGGGAGAAAGAGGAACAACAGGAATGGTTTCTAGTCCTACTGGGAGAAAGAGGAACAACAGGAATGGTTTCTAGTCCTACTGGGAGAAAGAGGAACAACAGGAATGGTTTCTAGTCCTACTGGGAGAAAGAGGAACAATAGGAATGGTTTCTAGTCCTACTGGGAGAAAGAGGAACAACAGGAATGGTTTCTAGTCCTACTGAGAGAAAGAGGAACAACAGAATGGTTTCTAGTCCTACTGGGAGAAAGAGGAACAACAGGAATGGTTTCTAGTCCTACTGGGAGAAAGAGGAACAACAGGAATGGTTTCTAGTCCTACTGGGAGAAAGAGGAACAATAGGAATGGTTTCTAGTCCTACTGGGAGAAAGAGGAACAACAGGAATGGTTTCTAGTCCTACTGGGAGAAAGAGGAACAACAGGAATGGTTTCTAGTCCTACTGGGAGAAAGAGGAACAATAGGTATGGTTTCTAGTCCTACTGGGAGAAAGAGGAACAATAGGAATGGTTTCTAGTCCTACTGGGAGAAAGAGGAACAACAGGAATGGTTTCTAGTCCTACTGGGAGAAAGAGGAACAAAGGAATGGTTAATTATTTGGAGAAAGAGCTGATGAGGTAATGGATTTTCCTAAACACAACATGTAAAATTAAAATCAGGAGTCTTAAAATAAGGAATCAATGGGAATGGTTTCCAGTCACTGGGAGAGAGGAACAACCAGGAACGGGGGTGTTGTGTCCAGGGAGACGGGGGTGTTGTGTCCAGGGTAGACGGGGGGTGTTGTGTCCAGACACTGGGAGAAAGAGGAACAACAGGAGATGGGTTTGTGTCCAGGGAGAAAGGGGTGTTGTGTCCAGGGTAGAATGGTTTCTAGTCCTACTGGGAGAAAGAGGAACAATAGGTAGAATGGTTTCTAGTCCTAGACTGGGGAAAGAGGACCAAGAGGAATGGTTTCTAGTCCAGGGTAGACGGGGAACCATGTCCAGGGTAGACGGGGGTGTTGTGTCCAGACACTGGGAGACGGGGGTGTTGTGTCCAGACAGGGCAGACGGGGGTGTTGTGTCCAGACACTGGGAGAAAGAGTGTCCAACAGGGTAGACGGGGTTCTAGTCCAGACACTGGGTAGACGGGGAGGTGTGTGTCCAGACACTGGGTAGACGGGGGTGTTGTGTCCAGACACTGGGTAGACGGGGGTGAGACACTGGGTAGACGGGGGGTAATGGTGTTGTGTCCAGACACTGGGTAGAAAGGGGTGTTGTGTCCAGACACTGGGTAGATGGGGGGTGTTGTGTCCAGACACTGGGTAGAAAGGGACCCAGACACTGGGTAGACGGGGGGTGTTGTGTCCAGACACTGGGTAGACGGGGGGTGTTGTGTCCAGAACTGGGTAGACGGGGTACTGTGTCCAGACACTGGGTAGACGGGGGTGTTTGTCCAGACACTGGGTAGACGGGGGTGTAGACACTGGGTAGAATCAGTGTCCAGACAATGTACTGTGTCCAGGGGTAGACGGGGGGTACTGTGTCCAGACACTGGGTAGACTGGGGTGTCCAGACACTGGGTAGACGGGGGTGTTGTGTCCAGACACTGGGTAGACGGGGGTGTTGTGTCCAGACACTGGGTAGACGGGGGTGTTGTGTCCAGGGGTAGACGGGGGGTGTTGTGTCCAGACACTGGGTAGACGGGGGTGTTGTGTCCAGACACTGGGTAGACGGGGGTGTTGTGTCCAGACACTGGGTAGACGGGGGTGTTGTGTCCAGACACTGGGTAGACGGGGGTGTTGTGTCCAGACACTGGGTAGACGGGGGTGTTGTGTCCAGACACTGGGTAGACGGGGTGTTGTGTCCAGACACTGGGTAGACGGGGGTGTTGTGTCCAGACACTGGGTAGACGGGGGTGTTGTGTCCAGGGGTAGACGGGGGGTGTTGTGTCCAGACACTGGGTAGACGGGGTGTTGTGTCCAGGGTAGACGGGGGTGTTGTGTCCAGACACTGGGTAGACGGGGGGTGTTGTGTCCAGGGTAGACGGGGGTGTTGTGTCCAGACACTGGGTAGACGGGGGGTGTTGTGTCCAGACACTGGGTAGACGGGGGTGTTGTGTCCAGGGTAGACGGGGGGTGTTGTGTCCAGACACAGGGTAGACGGGGGTGTTGTGTCCAGACACTGGGTAGACGGGGGTGTTGTGTCCAGACACTGGGTAGACGGGGTGTTGTGTCCAGACACTGGGTAGACGGGGGTGTTGTGTCCAGGGTAGAGACGGGGGTGTTGTGTCCAGGGGTAGACGGGGGTGTTGTGTCCAGGGTAGACGGGGGTGTTGTGTCCAGACACTGGGTAGACGGGGGTGTTGTGTCCAGACACTGGGTAGACGGGGGTGTTGTGTCCAGACACTGGGTAGACGGGGGTGTTGTGTCCAGACACTGGGTAGACGGGGGTGTTGTGTCCAGACACTGGGTAGACGGGGGTGTTGTGTCCAGACACTGGGTAGACGGGGGTGTTGTGTCCAGACACTGGGTAGACGGGGGTGTTGTGTCCAGGGTAGACGGGGGTACTGTTGTGTCCAGGGTAGACGGGTTGTGTCCAGACACTGGGTAGACGGGGGTGCTGTGTCCAGACACTGGGTAGACGGGGGGGTACTGTGTCCAGACACTGGGTAGACGGGGGTGTTGTGTCCAGACACTGGGTAGACGGGGGTGTTGTGTCCAGACACTGGGTAGACGGGGGTACTGTGTCCAGACACTGGGTAGACGGGGGTGTTGTGTCCAGACACTGGGTAGACGGGGGTGTTGTGTCCAGACACTGGGTAGACGGGGGTGTTGTGTCCAGACACTGGGTAGACGGGGGTGTTGTGTCCAGACACTGGGTAGACGGGGGTGTTGTGTCCAGGGTAGACGGGGGTACTGTGTCCAGGGTAGACGGGGGTGCTGTGTCCAGACACTGGGTAGACGGGGGTGTTGTGTCCACTGGGTAGACGGGGGTGTTGTGTCCAGACACTGGGTAGACGGGGGTGTTGTGTCCAGACACTGGGTAGACAAGGGGTGTTGTGTCCAGACACTGGGTAGACGGGGGTGTTGTGTCCAGGGTAGACGGGGTGTTGTGTCCAGACACTGGGTAGACGGGGGTGTTGTGTCCAGACACTGGGTAGACGGGGGTGTTGTGTCCAGACACTGGGTAGACGGGGGTGTTGTGTCCAGACACTGGGTAGACGGGGGTGTTGTGTCCAGACACTGGGTAGACGGGGGTGTTGTGTCCAGGGTAGACGGGGGGTACTGTGTCCAGACACTGGTAGACGTGGGGTGTTGTGTCCAGACACTGGGTAGACGGGGGTGTTGTGTCCAGGGTAGACGGGGGTGTTGTGTCCAGACACAGGGTAGACGGGGTGTTGTGTCCAGGGTAGACGGGTGGTGTTGTGTCCAGACACTGGGTAGACGGGGGTGTTGTGTCCAGGGTAGACGGGTGGTGTTGTGTCCAGACACTGGTAGACGGGAGGTGTTGTGTCCAGACACTGGGTAGACGGGGGTGTTGTGTCCAGACACTGGGTAGACGGGGTGTTGTGTCCAGACACAGGGTAGACGGGGGTGTTGTGTCCAGACACTGGGTAGACGGGGGTGTTGTGTCCAGGGTGGGTAGACGGGGGTGTTGTGTCCAGGGTAGACGGGGGTGTTGTGTCCAGGGTAGACGGGGGTGTTGTGTCCAGACACTGGGTAGACGGGGGTGTTGTGTCCAGGGTAGACGGGGGTGTTGTGTCCAGACACTGGGTAGACGGGGGTGTTGTGTCCAGGGTAGACGGGGGTGTTGTGTCCAGACACTGGGTAGACGGGGGGTGTTGTGTCCAGACACTGGGTAGACGGGGGTGTTGTGTCCAGACACTGGGTAGACGGGGGTGTTGTGTCCAGACACTGGGTAGACGGGGGTGTTGTGTCCAGGGGGTAGACGGGGGGTGTTGTGTCCAGGGTTGTGTCCAGGGGACGGGGGGTGTTGTGTCCAGACACTGGGTAGACGGGGTGTTGTGTCCAGACACTGGGTAGACGGGGGTGTTGTGTCCAGACACTGGGTAGACGGGGGTGTTGTGTCCAGACACTGGGTAGACGGGGGTGTTGTGTCCAGACACTGGGTAGACGGGGGTGTTGTGTCCAGACACTGGGTAGACGACGAGTGGGTGTTGTGTCCAGACACTGGGTAGACGGGGTGTTGTGTCCAGACACTGGGTAGACGGGGGGTGTTGTGTCCAGACACTGGGTAGACGGGGGTGTTGTGTCCAGACACTGGGTAGACGGGGGTGTTGTGTCCAGGGTAGACGGGGGTGTTGTGTCCAGACACTGGGTAGACGGGGGTGTTGTGTCCAGACACTGGGTAGACGGGGGTGTTGTGTCCAGGGTGGGTAGACGGGGGTGTTGTGTCCAGACACTGGGTAGACGGGGGTGTTGTGTCCAGGGTAGACGGGGGTGTTGTGTCCAGACACTGGGTAGACGGGGGTGTTGTGTCCAGGGTAGACGGGTGGTGTTGTGTCCAGACACTGGGTAGACGGGGGGTGTTGTGTCCAGACACTGGGTAGACGGGGGTGTTGTGTCCAGACACTGGGTAGACGGGGGTGTTGTGTCCAGACACTGGGTAGACGGGGGTGTTGTGTCCAGGGTAGACGGGGGTGTTGTGTCCAGACACTGGGTAGACGGGGGTGTTGTGTCCAGACACTGGGTAGACGGGGGTGTTGTGTCCAGACACTGGGTAGACGGGGGGTGTTGTGTCCAGACACTGGGGACGGGGGTGTTGTGTTGTGTCCAGGGGTAGACGGGTGTTGTGTCCAGACACTGGGTAGACGGGGGTGTTGTGTCCAGACACTGGTAGACGGGGGGTGTTGTGTCCAGGGTAGACGGGGTGTTGTGTCCAGACACTGGGTAGACGGGGGTGTTGTGTCCAGACACTGGGTAGACGGGGGGTGTTGTGTCCAGGGTAGACGGGGGGTGTTGTGTCCAGGGGTAGACGGGGGTGTTGTGTCCAGACACTGGGTAGACGGGGGGTGTTGTGTCCAGGGTAGACGGGGGTGTTGTGTCCAGGGTAGACGGGGGGTGTTGTGTCCAGGGGTAGACGGGGTGTTGTGTCCAGACACTGGGTAGACGGGGGGTGTTGTGTCCAGACACTGGGTAGACGGGGGTGTTGTGTCCAGACACTGGGTAGACGGGGAGGTGTTGTGTCCAGACACTGGGTAGACGGGGGTGTTGTGTCCAGACACTGGGTAGACGGGGGTGTTGTGTCCAGACACTGGGTAGACGGGGGTGTTGTGTCCAGACACTGGGTAGACGGGGGGGTGTTGTGTCCAGACACTGGGTAGACGGGGGTGTTGTGTCCAGACACTGGGTAGACGGGGGTGTTGTGTCCAGACACTGGGTAGACGGGGGTGTTGTGTCCAGACACTGGGTAGACGGGGGTGTTGTGTCCAGACACTGGGTAGACGGGGGTGTTGTGTCCAACACAGGGTAGACACTGGGTAGACGGGGGGTGTTGTGTCCAGACACTGGGTAGAGGGGGTGTTGTGTCCAGGGTAGACGGGGGTGTTGTGTCCAGACACTGGGTAGACGGGGTGTTGTGTCCAGGGTAGACGGGGTGTTGTGTCCAGACACTGGGTAGACGGGTGTTGTGTCCAGACACTGGGTAGACGGGGGTGTTGTGTCCAGACACTGGGTAGACGGGGGGTGTTGTGTTCAGACACTGGGTAGACGGGGGGTGTTGTGTTCAGACACTGGGTAGACGGGGGGTGTTGTGTCCAGACACTGGGTAGACGGGGGGTGTTGTGTCCAGACTGTTAAAAGTGCTGTAGTGTGGAGTTTACAGAAGGTCCCCCTCCAACCCCTACAGGGCCGAGGTCTCAGACAGCCCTCCTCTACTCCTGCTCTTCTCATTTCAGGCCCGTCTCAGCCTGTTGCGCCGGTGGCTCCTGTTACTGAACATCAGGTGAGGGTCAAACGTATATCTGCAGAGAGAAGAACAGAGGGGTGGTTAGAGCTGGGTGGTCTGCAGAGAGAAGAACAGAGGGGTGGTTAGTTCTGGGTGGTCTGGGGAGAAGAGAGGGTTAGAGCTGGGTGGTCTGGGGAGAGGAGAGGGTTAGTTCTGGGTGGTCTGGGGAGAGGAGAGGGTTAGAGCTGGGTGGTCTGGGGAGAGGAGAGGGTTAGAGCTGGGTGGTCTGGGGAGAGGAGAGGGTTAGTTCTGGGTGGTCTGGGGAGAGGAGAGGGTTAGAGCTGGGTGGTCTGGGGAGAGGAGAGGGTTAGTTCTGGGTGGTCTGGGGAGAGGAGAGGGTTAGAGCTGGGTGGTCTGTGGAGAGAAGAGGGTTAGTTCTGGGTGGTCTGGGGAGAGGAGACGGGTGGTTAGTTCTGGGTGGTCTGTAGAGAGGAGAGGGTTAGTTCTGGGTGGTCTGGGGAGAGGAGAGGAGTGGTTAGTTCTGGGTGGTCTGGGGAGAGGAGAGGGTTAGTTCTGGGTGGTCTGGGGAGAGGAGAGGAGTGGTTAGTTCTGGGTGGTCTGTAGAGAGGAGAGGGTTAGAGCTGGGTGGTCTGGGGAGAGGGGTGGTTAGTTCTGGGTGGTCTGGGGAGAGGGGTGGGTTAGAGCTGGGTGGTCTGGGGAGAGGAGAGGGTTAGAGCTGGGTGGTCTGGGGAGAGGAGAGGGTTAGAGCTGGGTGGTCTGTAGAGAGGAGAGGGTTAGAGCTGGGTGGTCTGTAGAGAGGAGAGGGGTGGGGGGGTAGAGCTGGGTGGTCTGGGGAGAGGAGAGGGTTAGAGCTGGGTGGTCTGGGGAGAGGAGAGGGTTAGAGCTGGGTGGTCTGTGGAGAGAAGAGGGTTAGTTCTGGGTGGTCTGTGGAGAGAAGAGGGTTAGTTCTGGGTGGTCTGGGGAGAGGAGACGGGTGGTTAGTTCTGGGTGGTCTGTAGAGAGGAGAGGGTTAGTTCTGGGTAGTCTGGGGAGAGGAGAGGGTTAGAGCTGGGTGGTCTGTAGAGAGGAGAGGGGTGGGGGGTAGAGCTGGGTGGTCTGTAGAGAGGAGAGGGTTAGAGCTGGGTGGTCTATAGAGAGAGAGAGGGGTGGGGGGTAGAGCTGGGTGGTCTGGGGAGAGGGGTGGTTAGTTCTGGGTGGTCTGGGGAGAGGGTGGGTTAGAGCTGGGTGGTCTGGGGAGAGGAGAGGGTTAGAGCTGGGTGGTCTGTAGAGAGGAGAGGGGTGGGGGGGGCAGAGCTGGGTGGTCTGTAGAGAGGAGAGGGTTAGAGCTGGGTGGTCTACTGGGTGGGGGGTAGAGCTGGGTGGTCTGTAGAGAGGAGAGGGGTGGGGGGGGTTAGAGCTGGGTGGTCTGGGGAGAGGAGGGGTTAGAGCTGGGTGGTCTGGGGAGAGGAGAGGGTTAGAGCTGGGTGGTCTGTAGAGAGGAAAGGGTTAGAGCTGGGTGGTCTGTAGAGAGGAGAGGGTTAGAGCTGGGTGGTCTGTAGAGAGGAAAGGGTTAGAGCTGGGTGGTCTGGGGAGAGGAGAGGGGTGGGTTAGAGCTGGGTGGTCTGTAGAGAGGAGGGGGTTAGAGCTGGGTGGTCTGTAGAGAGGAGAGGAGGGGGTTAGAGCTGGGTGGTCTGTAGAGAGGAGGGGGTTAGAGCTGGGTGGTCTGTAGAGAGGAGAGGGGGGGGGGGTAGAGCTGGGTGGTTGGTCAGTGTACCGTGCATACCGTGTATCGTAGACCCCAGGGGTCCTACAGGACTGTCCAGAACAGGACTGGAGCATCATCAGTCTGTGGTTCATCTTCTCCAGGACTTCCTGGTCGATGGTCTTAGCCAGGTTAATGAGCTGGTAGGGGTCAACTGTCATGTTATATACCTCTACAAACACCTGGGGAACACAGAGAGTTAGTTAGTTATCACTAATGACCTGGTAGGGGTCTACTGTAATGTTATACACCTGGGGAACACAGAGAGTTAGTTAGTACTAATGACCTGGTAGGGGTCTACTGTAATGTTATACACCTGGGGAACACAGAGAGTTAGTTAGTTATTACTAATGACCTGGGAACACAGAGAGTAGGGGGTCTACTGTAATGTTATACACCTGGGGAACACAGAGAGTTAGTTAGTACTAATGACCTGGTAGGGGTCTACTGTAATGTTATACACCTGGGGAACACAGAGAGTTAATTAGTACTAATGACCTGGTAGGGGTCTACTGTAATGTTATACACCTGGGGAACACAGAGAGAGAGTTATCACTAATGACCTGGTAGGGGTCTACTGTAATGTTATACACCTGGGGAACACACAGAGAGAGATATTAGCTGGTGAGACATGTCTACACATCCCTAGTGACTAAACAGTTCTCTCCCTTTTACCTCGTTGTCATCAAACTCGCAGTACTGGAGGTTGGCAGAGGGGGCGGGTACGAACGCAGGCGTACGTGTTGTTGAAGGAGTCCTCACACACACAGTCAGGGAAACATACGGAGACCCCAGGACCCAGCAGGGGGCAGGCGGGATCAGACACATTAGACCCCTCCCCTTCATACTCCACCAGGAAGTCTGTTCTCCACGTAGTGCTGTTCACAGATCCCTCCTGACACAGAGAACACACACACACCAGTTAAAACACTGATCCCTCCTGACACAGAGAATACACACACACCAGTTAAACACAGATCCCTCCTGACACAGAGAATACACACACACCAGTTAAACATTGATCCCTCCTGACACAGAGAATACACACACCAGTTAGACACAGATCCCTCCTGACACAGAGAATACACACAACTGCCACCATGTCTAGGCTGCGTTGCGCTAGGCTACTGGGCTGCGTTGCGCTAGGCTACTGGGCTGCGTTGCGCTAGGCTACTGGGCTGCGTTGCGCTAGGCTACATTGTGCTAGGCTACATTGTGCTAGGCTGCATTGTGCTAGGCTACTAGGCTGCATTGTGCTAGGCTACTAGGCTGCATTGTGCTAGGCTACTAGGCTGCGTTGTGCTAGGCTACTAGGCTGCGTTGTGCTAGGCTACTAGGCTGCATTGTGCTAGGCTACTAGGCTGCGTTGTGCTAGGCTACATTGTGCTAGGCTACATTGTGCTAGGCTACGTTGTGCTAGGCTACGTTGTGCTAGGCTACGTTGTGCTAGGCTACGTTGTGCTAGGCTACGTTGTGCTAGGCTACGTTGTGCTGCGATGTGCTAGGCTACGTTGTGCTAGGCTACGTTGTGCTAGGCTACGTTGTGCTAGGCTGCGTTGTGCTAGGCTGCGTTGTGCTAGGCTACTAGGCTGCGTTGTGCTAGGCTACTAGGCTGCGTTGTGCTAGGCTACTAGGCTGCGTTGTGCTAGGCTACTAGGCTGCGTTGTGCTAGGCTACGTTGTGCTAGGCTACTAGGCTGCGTTGACATTGTACTAGGTGTTATAGGCTAGTATTGTGCTGTAGGCTCACCAGTAGGGAAGGACTGCGTTGTGCTAGGCTACTAGGTGGGTTCTCACCAGTACAGACAGGAAGGACATGACGTTGTACTAGGCTTACGTTGTATAGTGGGTTCTCACCAGTACAGACAGGAAGGACATGCCGTCCATGGCAGTCTTGCTGCGTTGTAACCAGGCCACCAGGATGCGTAGGGCCCAGGTCACGTTCTGGACCGCCAGCCCGGTGGTCTGGCTTAGGCTTGATGTTGGGCCCTCGGATCAGCAGAGGAACTCTTATATCAGACTCATACAGCTGCCTCTTATCCAGGGGGACTAGGACCTGGGGGGTGCTAGGCTAGGGGAGGGGGGGTCAGCAGAGGAGGGGGGGTCAGCAGAGGAACTCTTATATCAGACTCATACAGCTGGCTCTTATCCAGGGGGCGAGAGTGCCTGGGGGTGGGAGGAGGCTGGTCAGCGGAGCCAGGCTGACCTGGGGGGTTGGCCAGGCTACTAGGCAGCAGAGTGGAGAGAGGAACTGACCTGGGGGGGTGTGGGAGGCTCAGGCGGCGTGAGATTGTACTGAGGTGGGGTGGGAGGAGGATGAGTAGCAGAGTGTTCTGTATGGGGGGTCAGGAGTACAGACAGGAAGGACATGACGTTGTACCTGGTGGGTATAGGAGTAGAGTGGGTTCTCACCAGTACAGACAGGAAGGACATGCAGACCATGGCAGTCTTTATGACAGGGGTAACCGGCCATGGGGGGTCCAGGATGAGGAGGGCCCAGGTCAGCAGAGTGGAGGACCGCTGCCCTGGTGGTCTGGTTAGGCTTGATGTTGGGCCCTCGGATCAGCAGAGGAACTCTTATATCAGACTCAGGAGCTGCCTCTTATCCAGGGGAGAGAGAACTGACCTGGGGGTGGGAGGAGGAGGAGGGGGTCAGCAGAGTGGAGAGAGAGAACTGACCTGGGGGGTGGGAGGAGGAGGGGGGGGATCAGCGGAGTGGAGAGAGAACTGACCTGGGGGGGGGGAGGAGGAGGAGAGGGGGGGTCAGCAGAGTGGAGAGAGAACTGACCTGGGGGGCTGGGGGGGAGGGGTCAGCAGAGTGGAGAGAGAACTGACCTGGGGGTGGGAGGAGGAGTCAGCGGAGTGGTAGCTATCCTCTTAGGAGGGGTGGAGCTTTACTTTTCTGAAGGCAGTGTATGTGTGTGTGTTGTGTACCTGTGTGGTATCCGTTGTCTGAGGTAAAGATGATGTAAGTGTTGTCCAGTTCCCCTCTGACCTCTAACCTCTTCACCACCTTCTCCACCAAGTCATCCACTGACAGCAGAGTACGCCACCTAGTGGGGGGGAGGGCAAACATTACTCAAAGGACAGGGGGGGATACATTATAACTCATAAAGGATACATTATAACTCATAAAGGATAGTGTGGTGTTGTGAGAGAAGAGGTACTATAACTCGTTTCCTCATAAATGTAGGAAGAGGTACCTCGTTTCCAGCAACTCGATAGAGGAGTTCGTCATGGGAGTTTTGGCCTGTCTGATCAGCCAGTGCTTGTCCTGGAGAAGGTCATTATGGGACAGACAGAGCACTAATTAACTGGTAGGTCTCTGCGGTGTGTTGAGAGGTCATTATGGGACAGACAGAGCACTAATTAACTGGTAGGTCTCTGTGGTGTTGAGAGGTCATTATGGGACAGACAGAGCACTAATTAACTGGTAGGTCTCTGTGGTGTGTTGAGAGGTCATTATGGGACAGACAGAGCACTAATTAACTGGTAGGTCTCTGTGGTGTGTTGAGAGGTAATTAACTGGTAGGTCTCTGGTGTGTTGAGAGGTCACAGACAGAGCACTAATTAACTGGTAGGTCTCTGTGGTGTGTTGAGAGGTCAGACGTGGCCATCAGACAGTAGGAAAGGAGAGGGGATACCTAGTCTGAAAGCACTGAAATGTGTCTTCAGCATTTAACCCAACCCCTGAGGTGTGGGGGACTGCCTAAATCCACGTCAACGACATCAGCTCCCGTAAAGCATTATTGTTAGGGGTAACTGCCTTGCTCAAGAGAAGAACGTCTCTGGGGTTCGAACCAGAAAACTTCCCCCCTAAAACGGTAGAGGACGAAGAGACGTTCCCCCTAAAAAGGGTAGAGAGGACGAAGAGACATTCCCCCTAAAACGGTAGAGGGACGAAGAGACGTTCCCCCTAAAACGGTAGAGAGGACGAAGAGACGTTCCCCCTAAAACGGTAGAGAGGACGAAGAGACGTTCCCCTAAAACGGTAGAGGGACGAAGAGACGTTCCCCCTAAAACGGTAGAGAGGACGAAGAGACGTTCCCCTAAAACGGTAGAGAGGACGAAGAGACGTTCCCCCCTAAAACGGTAGAGAGGACAAAGAGACGTTCCCCCTAAAAACGGTAGAGAGGACAAAGAGACGTTCCCCCTAAAAACGGTAGAGAGGACGGACGAAGAGACGTTCCCCCCCTAAAACGGTAGAGAGGACGAAGAGACGTTCCCCCCTAAAACGGTAGAGAGAGAGATGCAGACATTGAAGACTTGCACGGTGTTGTGGTGGTGTGGTTGTTGTGGTTGTTGTGGTGGTGGTGGGTTGTTGTGGTGGTGGTGTGGTTGTTGTGGTGGTGGTGTGGTTGTTGTGGTGGTGGTGTGGTTGTTGTGGTGGTGGTGTGGTTGTTGTGGTGGTGGTGTGGTTGTTGTGGTGGTGGTGTGGTTGTTGTGGTGGTGGTGTGGTTGTTGTGGTGGTGGTGTGGTTGTTGTGGTGGTGGTGTGGTTGTTGTGGTGGTGGTGTGGTTGTTGTGGTGGTGGTGGTGGTTGTTGTGGTGGTGGTGTGGTTGTTGTGGTGGTGTGGTTGTTGTGGTGTTGTGGTGGTTGTGGTTGTTGTGGTGGTGTGGTTGTTGTGGTGGTGGTGGTGTGGTTGTTGTGGTGTGGTGGTGTGGTTGTTGTGGTGGTTGTGGTTGTTGTGGTGGTTGTGGTGGTGTGGTTGTTGTGGTGGTGTGGTTGTGGTGGTGGTGTGGTGTGGTTGTTGTGGTGGTGTGGTTGTTGTGGTATGGTTGTTGTGGTGGTGGTGGTTGTTGTGGTATGGTTGTTGTGGTGGTGTGGTTGTGGTATGGTTGTTGTGGATGGTGTGGTGTGGTGGTGTGGTTGTTGTTGTGGTGTGGTTGTTGTGGTGTGGTTGGGGTGTGGTTGTTGTTGTGGTTGTTGTGGTTGTTGTGGTGGTGTGGTTGTTGTGGTGGTGTGGTTGTTGTGGTGGTGTGGTTGTTGTGGTGGTGGTGTGGTTGTTGTGGTGGTGGTGTGGTTGTTGTGGTGGTGGTGTGGTTGTTGTGGTGGTGGTGGTGGTGTGGTTGTTGTTGTGGTGGTGGTGGTGTGGTTGTTGTGGTGGTGGTGGTGGTGTGGTTGTTGTGGTGGTTGTGGTGGTGTGGTTGTTGTGGTGTTGTGGTTGTTGTGGTTGTTGTGGTTGTTGTGGTGGTGTGGTTGTTGTGGTGGTGTGGTAGTGTGGTTGTTGTGGTGGTTGTGGTTGTTGTGGTGGTGTGGTTGTTGTGGTGGTGTGGTTGTGGTATGGTTGTTGTGGATGGTGTGGTGTGGTGGTGTGGTTGTTGTGGTGTGGTTGTTGTGGTGTGGTTGGTGTGGTTGTTGTGGTGGTGTGGTTGTGTGGTTGTTGTGGTGGTGTGGTTGTGTGGTTGTTGTGGTGGTGTGGTTGTTGTGGTGGTGTGGTTGTTGTGGTGGTGTGGTTGTTGTGGTGTGGTGGTATGGTTGTTGTGGTGTGGTTGGTGTGGTGTGGTTGTTGTGGTGTGGTTGGTGTGGTGTGGTTGTTGTGGTTGTTGTGGTGTGTTGTGGTGTGGTGTGGTGTGTGGTGGTGTGGTTGTTGTTGTGGTGTGGTTGTTGTTGTGGTGTGGTTGTTGTGGTGTGGTTGTTGTTGTGGTGTGGTTGTTGTTGTGTTGTGGTGTGGTTGTTGTGGTGGTGGTGTGGTTGTTGTGTTGTGGTGTGGTTGTTGTGTTGTGGTGTGGTTGTTGTGTTGTGGTTGTTGTGTTGTGTTGTGGTTGTGTTGTGGTTGTTGTGTTGTGGTGTGGTGTGGTTGTGGTGTGGTTGTTGTGTTGTGGTGTGGTTGTTGTGGTGTGGTTGTTGTGTTGTGGTGTGGTTGTTGTGGTGTGGTTGTTGTGGTGTGGTTGTTGTGGTGTGGTGTGGTTGTTGTGTTGTGGTGTGGGTGTTGTGGTGTGGGTGTTGTGGTGTGGTGTGGTTGTTGTGTTGTGGTTGTTGTGTTGTGTTGTGGTGTGGTGTGGTTGTTGTGGTGTGGTTGTTGTGGTGGTGTGGTTGTTGTGGTGGTGTGGTGGTGTGGTTGTTGTGGTGGTGTGGTTGTTGTGGTGGTGTGGTGGTTGTGGTTGTGGTTGTTGTGGTGGTGTGGTTGTTGTGGTGGTGGTGTGGTTGTTGTGGTGGTGGTGTGGTTGTTGTGGTGGTGTGGTTGTTGTGGTGGTGTGGTTGTTGTGGTTGTTGTGGTGGTTGTGGTTGTTGTGGTGGTGTGGTTGTTGTGGTCGTGTGGTGGTGTGGTTGTTGTGGTGGTGTGGTGGTGTGGTTGTTGTGGTGGTTGTGGTTGTTGTGGTGGTTGTGGTGGTGTGGTTGTTGTGGTGGTGTGGTTGTTGTGGTATGGTTGTTGTGGTGGTGTGGTTGTGGTATGGTTGTTGTGGATGGTGTGGTGTGGTGGTGTGGTTGTTGTGGTGTGGTTGTTGTGGTGTGGTTGGGGTGTGGTTGTTGTTGTGGTGTGGTTGTTGTTGTGGTTGTTGTGGTTGTTGTGGTTGTTGTGGTGGTGGTGTGGTTGTTGTGGTGGTGGTGTGGTTGTTGTGGTGGTGGTGTGGTTGTTGTTGTGGTGGTGGTGTGGTTGTTGTTGTTGTGGTGGTGGTGTGGTTGTTGTTGTTGTGGTGGTGGTGGTGTGGTTGTTGTTGTTGTGGTGGTGGTGGTGTGGTTGTTGTTGTGGTGGTGGTGGTGTGGTTGTTGTTGTGGTGGTGTGGTTGTTGTGGTGGTGGTGGTGTGGTTGTTGTGGTGGTTGTGGTGGTGTGGTTGTTGTGGTGTTGTGGTTGTTGTGGTTGTTGTGGTTGTTGTGGTGGTGTGGTTGTTGTGGTGGTGTGGTTGTGTGGTTGTTGTGGTGGTTGTTGTGGTTGTTGTGGTGGTGTGGTGTGGTTGTTGTGGTGGTGTGGTTGTTGTGGTGGTATGGTTGTTGTGGTGTGGTTGTTGTGGATGGTGTGGTGTGGTGGTGTGGTTGTTGTGGTGTGGTTGTTGTGGTTGTGGTGTGGTTGTTGTGGTGGTGTGGTTGTGTGGTTGTTGTGGTGGTGTGGTTGTTGTGGTGGTGTGGTTGTTGTGGTGGTGTGGTTGTTGTGGTGGTGTGGTTGTTGTGGTGGTGTGGTTGTTGTGGTGGTGTGGTTGTTGTGGTGGTGTGGTTGTTGTGGTGTGGTGGTATGGTTGTTGTGGTGTGGTTGGTGTGGTGTGTTGTTGTGGTGTGGTTGGTTGTGGTGTGGTTGGTGTTGTGTGTTGTTGTGTGTGGTGGTGTGGTTGTTGTGGTGTGGTTGTTGTGTGGTGTGGTTGGTGGTGGTGTGGTTGTTGTGGTGTGGGTTGTTGTGGTGGTGGTGGTTGTTGTGGTGTGGTTGTTGTTGTGTTGTGGTGGGTTGTTGTGTGGTGTGGTGTGGTTGTTGTGTTGGTGGTGTGGTTGGTTGTGTTGTGGTGTGGTTGTTGTGTTGTGGTTGTTGTGTTGTGGTGTGGTTGTTGTGTGTGTGGTTGTTGTGTTGTGGTTGTTGTGTTGTGGTGTGGTGTTGTTGTGGTGTGGTTGTTGTGTTGTGGTGTGGTTGTTGTGTTGTGGTGTGGTTGTTGTGGTGTGGTTGTTGTTGTGTGGTTGTTGTTGTGTGGTTGTTGTGGTGTGGTGTGGTTGTTGTGTGGTGTGGTTGTTGTGTTGGTGTTGTGTTGTTGTGGTGTGGTGTGGTTGTTGTGGTGTGGTTGTTGTGGTGGTGTGTGTTGTTGTGTTGTGGTTGTGGTGGTGTGGTTGTTGTGGTGGTGTGGTTGTTGTGGTGGTGGTGGTGGTTGTGGTTTGTGGTTGTTGTGGTGGTGTGGTTGTTGTGGTGGTTGTGGTGGTTGTGGTTGTGTGTTGTTGTGGTGTGTGGTATGGTTGTTGTGGTGTGGTTGTTGTGGTGTGGTTGGTTGTTGTGTTGTGGTTGTTGTTGTGTTGTGGTTGTTGTTGTGGTGTGGTTGTTGTGTGGTTGTGGTTGGTTGTGGTGGTGGTGTGGTTTGTTGTGGTGTGGTGTGGTTGTTGTGGTGGTGGTGTGGTTGTTGTGGTGGTGGTGTGGTTGTTGTGGTGGTGGTGTGGTTGTTGTGTGGTTGTTGTTGTGGTGGTGTGGTTGTTGTTGTGGTGGTGTGGTTGTTGTGGTGTGGTGTGGTTGTTGTGGTGTGGTTGTTGTGTTGTGTTGTGGTTGTTGTTGTGGTGTGGTTGTTGTTGTGTTGTGGTTGTTGTTGTGTTGTGGTGTGGTTGTTGTGGTGGTGGTGTGGTTGTTGTGGTGTGGTGTGGTTGTTGTGGTGGTGGTGTGGTTGTTGTGGTGGTGGTGTGGTTGTTGTGGTGTGGTGTGGTTGTTGTGTTGTGGTTGTTGTGTTGTGGTTGTTGTGTTGTGGTTGTTGTGGTGTGGTTGTTGTGGTGTGGTGTGGTTGTTGTGTTGTGGTTGTTGTGTTGTGGTGTGGTTGTTGTGGTTGTTTCCATGTTTGGATCCTACCTTCCCATGGACGTTGAAGTTGGGGTCTCGAGGGGCCTTGAGGTCCTTGAAGCGGTCCTGGTACTGCGGGGCGGGGGTCCAGGGGGCGTGCGGGGCGGGGGTCGAGACCATCATGAAGAACGGACGGTAGTTAGACTTATACTGGAGGAAGTCTAGAGACATGTTGGTCTGGAGAGGACAGAGACAGAGGTAGTTAGACTGGAGGAAGTCTAGAGAGGACAGAGAGAGAGGTAGTTAGACTGGAGGAAGTCTAGAGAGGACAGAGACAGAGGTAGTTAGACTGGAGGAAGTCTAGAGAGGACAGAGACAGAGGTAGTTAGACTGGAGGAAGTCTAGAGAGGACAGAGACAGAGGTAGTTAGACTGGAGGAAGTCTAGAGAGGACAGAGACAGAGGTAGTTAGACTGGTGTTGATCCCAGACTGATGCTGTAGTGATCAGACCAGGAGTTAGTGGACAGAGATAGAGGTGGTTAGACAGAATATTCTCTGTGTCCTTCAGTAGGAGTTAATGGACAGGACAGAGATAGAGGTGGTTAGACAGGATATTCTCTGTGTCCTTCAGTAGGAGTTAGTGGACAGAGATGGTTAGACAGGGTATTCTCTGTGTCCTTCAGTAGGAGTTAATGGACAGAGATATAGGTGGTTAGACAGGGTATTCTCTGTGTCCTTCAGTAGGAGTTAGTGGACAGAGATAGAGGTGGTTAGACAGGGTATTCTCTGTGTCCACAGACAGTGGACTCTGTAGTAGTCAGAGTCTTCTTACCCACACAGACATCTGTAGTTGTAGTCTTCACTCCTGAATAGAACACAGACATGCTGTAGAGTTCCTCCTAGAACACAGTTCCTCCCAATAGAACACAGACAGTGTAGTAGAGTTCCTCTCCTGAATAGAACACAGACAGTGTAGGTCCTCCTCTCCTGAATAGAACACAGACAGTGAGTCCTAGAGTTCCTCTCCTGAATAGAACACAGACAGTGTAGGTCCTAGAGTTCCTCTCCTGAATAGAACACAGACAGGGTGTAGTTGTAGTACCGAGAGTTCCTCTCCTGAATAGAACACAGACAGTGTAGGTCCTAGAGTTCCTCTCCTGAATAGAACACAGACAGTGTAGGTCCTAGAGTTCCTCTCCTGAATAGAACACAGACAGTGTGTAGTTGTAGTACCTAGAGTTCCTCTCCTGAATAGAACACAGTTCCTCTCCTGAATAGAACACAGACAGTGTGTAGTACCTAGAGTTCCTCTCCTGAATAGAACACAGACAGTGT
>NW_027040124.1:116923-163247 GCF_034236695.1 Oncorhynchus nerka
CCAGCTGCCTACCCCCTCTATTCAACCTCCAGCTGCCTACCCCTCTATTCAACCTCCAGCTGCCTACCCCCTCTATTCAACCTCCAGCTGCCTACCCCCTCTATTCAACCTTCTCAGTCTTTAAATCATTTTCCACACAGTCTGTGCCTGTATTTAGTTTCCATGCTAATGAGGGCCGAGAATCCACTCTCACATAGGTACAGTGGGGCAAAACATTAATACAGGTAACGAGTGGAGCACAGAGGAGCCTCTTAAAGAAGAGTTACAGGTCTGTGAGAGCCAGAAATCTTGCTTGTTTGTAGGTGACCAAATACTTATTTTCCACCATCATTTGCAAATAAATTCATTAAAAATCCTACAATGTGATTTTCTGGATTCTTTTCTTCTCATTTTGTCTGTCATAGTTGAAGTGTACCTAAGATGAAAATTACAGGCCTCTCTCATCTTTTTAAGTGAGAACTTGCACGATTGGTGGCTGACTAAATACTTTTTTTGCCCCACTGTATGTGCACAAATAATATAAAGGGCATCAGTGTCTTAACAGCAGGATTTGCCAAGGCAGGATACTCTGAGAGCAGCCCAATCCAGAAATCTGGCAGTGGCTTCTGATTAAATTACATTTTCACAGAACCGCTTGTGCAATTTCGATGAGGCTCTCTTGTTCAGATATCGGTAAGGGGCTTAAGGGCGTGAAAGGGATATCCATTTATTACATTTAACATTTAATTCATTTAGCAGACGCTCTTATCCAGAGCGACTACAAATTGGTGCATTCACCTTATGACATCCAGTGGAACAGTAGTGCATCTAAATCTTTTAAGGGGGTGAGAAGGATTACTTTATCCTATCCTAGGTATTCCTTAAAGAGGTGGGGTTTCAGGTGTCTCCGGAAGGTGGTGATTGACTCCGCTGTCCTGGCGTCGTGAGGGAGTTTGTTCCACCATTGGGGGCCAGAGCAGCGAACAGTTTTGACTGGGCTGAGCGGGAACTGTACTTCCTCAGTGGTAGGGAGGCGAGCAGGCCAGAGGTGGATGAACGCAGTGCCCTTGTTTGGGTGTAGGGCCTGATCAGAGCCTGGAGGTAGAGGTGCCGTTCCCCCACAGCCCGCAGGCAAGCACCATGGTCTTGTAGCGGATGCGAGCTTCAACTGGAAGCCAGTGGAGAGCGGAGGAGCGGGGTGACGTGAGAGAACTTGGGAAGGTTGAACACCAGACGGGCTGCGCGTTCTGGATGAGTTGTAGGGGTTTAATGGCACAGGCAGGAGCCCAGCCAACAGCGAGTTGCAGTAATCCAGACGGAGATGACAAGTGCCTGGATTAGGACCTGCGCTCTTCCTGTGTGAGGCAGGGTCACTCTGCGGATGTTGTAGAGCATGAACCTACAGGAACGGGCCACCGCCTTGATGTTAGTTGAGAACGACAGGGTGTTGTCCAGGATCACGCCAAGGTTCTTAGCGCTCTGGGAGGAGGACACAATGGAGTTGTCAACCGTGATGGCGAGATCATGGAACGGGCAGTCCTTCCCCGGGAGGAAGAGCAGCTCCGTCTTGCCGAGGTTCAGCTTGAGGTGGTGATCCGTCATCCACACTGATATGTCTGCCAGACATGCAGAGATGCGATTCCCACCTGGTCATCAGAAGGGGAAAGGAGAAGATTAATTGTGTGTCGTCTGCATAGCAATGATAGGAGAGACCATGTGAGGTTATGACAGAGCCAAGTGACTTGGTGTATAGCGAGAATAGGAGAGGGCCTAGAACAGAGCCCTGGGGACACCAGTGGTGAGAGCACGTGGTGTGGAGACGGTTCAAGCCACGCCACCTGGTAGGAGCGACCTGTCAGGTAGGACGCAATCCAAGCGTGGGCCACGCCGGAGATGCCCAACTCGGAGAGGTGGAGAGGAGGATCTGATGATTCACAGTGTCGAAGGCAGCCGATAGGTCTAGAAGGATGAGAGCAGAGGAGAGAGAGTTAGCTTTAGCAGTGCGGAGCGCCTCCGTGATACAGAGAAGAGCAGTCTCAGTTGAATGACTAGTCTTGAAACCTGACTGATTTGGATCAAGAAGGTCATTCTGAGAGAGATAGCGGGAGAGCTGGCCAAGGACGGCACGTTCAAGAGTTTTGGAGAAAAAGAAAGAAGGATACTGGTCTGTAGTTGTTGACATCGGAGGGATCGAGTGTAGGTTTTTTCAGAAGGGGTGCAACTCTCGCTCTCTTGAAGACGGAAGGGACGTAGCCAGCGGTCAGGGATGAGTTGATGAGCGAGGTGAGGTAAGGAGAAGGTCTCCGGAAATGGTCTGGAGAAGAGAGGAGGGGATAGGGTCAAGCGGGGCAGGTTGTTGGGCGGCGGCCGTCACAAGACGTGAGATTTCATCTGGAGAGAGAGGAGAAAGAGGTCAGAGCACAGGGTAGGGCAGTGTGAGCAGAACTAGCGGTGTCGTTTGACTTAGCAACGAGGATCGGATGTCGTCGACCTTCTTTTCAAAATGGTTGACGGGTTCATCTGCAGAGAGGGAGGGAGGGGGGGAGGGGGGAGGAGGATTCAGGAGGGAGGAGAAGGTGGCAAAGAGCTTCCTAGGGTTAGAGGCAGATGCTTGGAATTTAGAGGGTAGAAAGTGGCTTTAGCAGCAGAGACAGAAGAGGAAAATGTAGAGAGGAGGGAGTGAAGGATGCCAGGTCCGCAGGGAGAGGCGAGTTTTCCTCCATTTCCGCCGGCTGCCCGGAGCCTGTTCTGTGAGCTCGCAATGAGTCGTCGAGCCACGGAGCGGGAGGGGAGGACCGAGCCGGCCTGGGAGGATAGGGGACATAGAGAGTCAAAGGATGCAGAAAGGGAGGAGAGGAGGGTTGAGGAGGCAGAATCAGAGATGGTTTGGAGAAGTTTTGAGCAGAGGGAAGAGATGATAGGATGGAAGAGGAGAGAGTAGCGGGGAGAGAGAGCGAAGGTTTGGACGGCGCGATACCATCCGAGTAGGGGCAGTGTGGGAAGTGTTGGATGAGAGCGAGAGGGAAAAGGATACAGGTAGTGGTCGGAGACTTGGAGGAGTTGCAATGAGGTTAGTGGAAGAACAGCATCTAGTAAAGATGAGGTCGAGCGTATTTCCTGCCTTGTGAGTAGGGGGAAGGTGAGAGGGTGAGGTCAAAAGAGAGAGGAGTGGAAAGAAGGAGGCAGAGGAATGAGTCAAAGGTAGACGTGGGGAGGTTAAAGTCACCCAGAACTGTGAGAGGTGAGCCGTCCTCAGGAAAGGAGCTTATCAAGGCATCAAGCTCATTGATGAACTCTCCGAGGGAACCTGGAGGAGCGATAAATGATAAGGATGTTAAGCTTGAAAGGGCTGGTAACTGTGACAGCATGGAATTCAAAGGAGGCGATAGACAGATGGGTAAGGGAGAAAGAGAGAATGACCACTTGGGAGAGATGAGGATCCCGGTGCCACCACCCCGCTGACCAGAAGCTCTCGGGGTGTGCGAGAACACGTGGGCAGACGAAGAGAGAGCAGTAGGAGTAGCAGTGTTTGTCATCTGTTTCAGGAAATTACCTGGGTAATTGAGCACCCAACTCACTCAGGTGCTTCACTATATCACATTTGACATTGTCCGTGTTGAGTTCATTTTCACACAAAAAAATCATACAATGATGGAAAGACCTGTGTGTTGTCCTTGTTAATGCAGACAGAGAAGAGCTCCAACCTGTGTGTTGTCCTTGTTAATGCAGACAGAGAAGAGCTCCAACCTGTGTGTTGTCCTTGTTAATGCAGACAGAGAAGAGCTCCAACCTGTGTGTTGTCCTTGTTAATGCAGACAGAGAAGGCTCCAACCTGTGTGTTGTCCTTGTGAATGCAGACAGAGAGGGGCTCCAACCTGTGTGTTGTCCTTGTTAATGCAGACAGAGAGGGGCTCCAACCTGTGTGTTGTCCTTGTGAATGCAGACAGAGAAGAGCTCCAACCTGTGTGTTGTCCTTGTTAATGCAGACAGAGAAGAGCTCCAACCTGTGTGTTGTCCTTGTTAATGCAGACAGAGAAGAGCTCCAACCTGTGTGTTGTCCTTGTTAATGCAGACAGAGAGGGGCTCCAACCTGTGTGTTGTCCTTGTTAATGCAGACAGAGAAGAGCTCCAACCTGTGTGTTGTCCTTGTTAATGCAGACAGAGAGGGGCTCCAACCTGTGTGTTGTCCTTGTTAATGCAGACAGAGAAGGGCTCCAACCTGTGTGTTGTCCTTGTTAATGCAGACAGAGAAGAGCTCCAACCTGTGTGTTGTCCTTGTTAATGCAGACAGAGAAGAGCTCCAACCTGTGTGTTGTCCTTGTTAATGCAGACAGAGAAGAGCTCCAACCTGTGTGTTGTCCTTGTGAATGCAGACAGAGAAGAGCTCCAACCTGTGTGTTGTCCAATGCAGACAGAGAAGAGCTCCAACCTGTGTGTTGTCCTTGTTAATGCAGACAGAAAAGAGCTCCAACCTTAATCATAGCCTCAATTTTGTCCTTTGAATATAGTTGCAGGAGAGTCCCTGTAATCCTGTGATTCAGATCATTCAGGCAGAGAGGCCAGTCTTGTGAGAAACTCATCATCATGTAATGTAAATGTTTTTCAAAATGTTTTTCATGCTGTCAGGCATTCCCTTGGCAGCAAGAGCCTCTCGGTGGATGCTGCAGTGTATCTAAGAGCCTCTCGGTGGATGCTGCAATGTACCCAAGAGCCTCTGGGTGGATGCTGCAGTGTATCTAAGAGCCTCTCGGTGGATGCTGCAGTGTACCCAAGAGCCTCTCGGGGGATGTTGCAGTGTATCCAAGAGCCTGGGTGGATGCTGCAGTGTACCCAAGAGCCTCTAGGTGGATGCTGCAGTCTACCCAAGAGCCTCTAGGTGGATGCTGCAGTCTATCCAAGAGCCTCTAGGTGGATGCTGCAGTGTACCCAAGAGCCTCTGGGTGGATGCTGCAGTGTATCTAAGAGCCTCTAGGTGGATGCTGCAGTGTACCCAAGAGCCTCTCTGTGGATGATGCAGTGTACCCAAGAGCCTCTCTGGGTGGATGCTGCAGTCTACCCAAGAGCCTCTCTGTGGATGCTGCAGTGTACCCAAGAGCCTCTGGGTGGATGCTGCAGTCTACCCAAGAGCCTCTATGTGGATGCTGCAGTCTACCCAAGAGCCTCTAGGTGGATGCTGCAGTGTACCCAAGAGCCTCTCTGTGGATGCTGCAGTCTACCCAAGAGCCTCTCTGTGGATGCTGCAGTGTACCCAAGAGCCTCTCTGTGGATGCTGCAGTGTACCCAAGAGCCTCTAGGGGGATGCTGCAGTGTACCCAAGAGCCTCTAGGGGGATGCTGCAGTGTACCCAAGAGCCTCTAGGTGGATGCTGCAGTGTACCCAAGAGCCTCTCGGTTGATGCTGCAGTGTACCCAAGAGCCTCTAGGTGGATGCTGCAGTGTACCCAAGAGCTTCTCGGTGGATGCTGCAGTCTACCCAAGAGCCTCTAGGGGGATGCTACAGTGTTTGCCCGCGCGTTACCACTCCACTATGTCTCCCTGTCATGGCTTTTGTTCCATCAGTACAGATACCAACACATCTTGACCACCAAAGATCACTTGATGTCACAAAGCTGTCCAGTACTTAAAAAATATCCTCTCCTGTTGTCCTGGTTACCAGTGGTTTGCAGAAGAGAATGTCTTCCTTAATTGACCCCCCATAAACGTAACAGACATATACCAGGAGCTGTGCCAGGTCTGTTGACTCATCCAGCTGTAACAGACATATACCAGGAGCTGTGCCAGGCCCTGTTGACTCATCCAGCTGTAACAGACATATACCAGGAGCTGTGCCAGGCCTGTTGACTCATCCAGCTGTAACAGACATATACCAGGAGCTGTGCCAGGTCTGTTGACTCATCCAGCTGTAACAGACATATACCAGGAGCTGTGCCAGGCCTGTGTGACTCATCCAGCTGTAACAGACATATACCAGGTCTGTTGACTCATCCCTGTAACAGACATATCCAGGTCTGTTGACTCATCCAGCTGTAACAGACATGTGCCAGGCCCTGTTGACTCATCCAGCTGTAACAGACATATACCAGGAGCTGTGCCAGGTCTGTTGACTCATCCAGCTGTAACAGACATATACCAGGAGCCGTGCCAGGCCTGTTGACTCATCCAGCTGTAACAGACATATACCAGGTCTGTTGACTCATCCAGCTGTAACAGACATATGCCAGGTCTGTTGACTCATCCAGCTGTAACAGACATGTGCCAGGCCCTGTTGACTCATCCAGCTGTAACAGACATATACCAGGAGCTGTGCTCTGTTGACTCATCCAGCTGTAACAGACATATACCAGGAGCTGTGCCAGGCCTGTTGACTCATCCAGCTGTAACAGACATATACCAGGAGCTGTGCCAGGCCTGTTGACTCATCCAGCTGTAACAGACATATACCAGGAGCTGTGCCAGGCCTGTTGACTCATCCAGCTGTAACAGACATACACCAGGAGCTGTGCCAGGCCTGTTGACTCATCCAGCTGTAACAGACATATACCAGGAGCTGTGCCAGGTCTGTTGACTCATCCAGCTGTAACAGACATATACCAGGAGCTGTACCAGGTCTGTTGACTCATCCAGCTGTAACAGACATATACCAGGAGCTGTGCCAGGTCTGTTGACTCATCCAGCTGTAACAGACATATACCAGGTCCAGGTCTGTTGACTCATCCAGCTGTAACAGACATATACCAGGAGCTGTGCCAGGTCTGTTGACTCATCCAGCTGTAACAGACATATACCAGGAGCTGTGCCAGGCCCTGTTGACTCATCCAGCTGTAACAGACATACACCAGGAGCTGTGCCAGGCCCTGTTGACTCATCCAGCTGTAACAGACATATACCAGGAGCTGTGCCAGGCCCTGTTGACTCATCCAGCTGTAACAGACATATACCAGGAGCTGTGCCAGGTCTGTTGACTCATCCAGCTGTAACAGACATATACCAGGAGCTGTGCCAGGTCTGTTGACTCATCCAGCTGTAACAGACATATACCAGGAGCTGTGCCAGGCCTGTTGACTCATCCAGCTGTAACAGACATATACCAGGAGCTGTGCCAGGTCTGTTGACTCATCCAGCTGTAACAGACATACACCAGGAGCTGTGCCAGGCCTGTTGACTCATCCAGCTGTAACAGACATACACCAGGAGCTGTGCCAGGTCTGTTGACTCATCCAGCTGTAACAGACATATACCAGGAGCTGTGCCAGGTCTGTTGACTCATCCAGCTGTAACAGACATATACCAGGAGCTGTGCCAGGTCTGTTGACTCATCCAGCTGTAACAGACATATACCAGGAGCTGTGCCAGGCCTGTTGACTCATCCAGCTGTAACAGACATATACCAGGCCTGTTGACTCATCCTGCTGTAACAGACATATACCAGGAGCTGTGCCAGGCCCTGTTGACTCATCCAGCTGTAACAGACATATACCAGGAGCTGTGCCAGGCCCTGTTGACTCATCCAGCTGTAACAGACATATACCAGGAGCTGTGCCAGGCCCTGTTGACTCATCCAGCTGTAACAGATATATACCAGGAGCTGTGCCAGGTCTGTTGACTCATCCAGCTGTAACAGACATATACCAGGAGCTGTGCCAGGTCTGTTGACTCATCCATCTGTAACAGACATATACCAGGAGCTGTGCCAGGTCTGTTGACTCATCCAGCTGTAACAGACATATACCAGGAGCCGTGCCAGGTCTGTTGACTCATCCATCTGTAACAGACATATACCAGGAGCTGTGCCAGGCCTGTTGACTCATCCAGCTGTAACAGACATATACCAGGAGCTGTGCCAGGCCCTGTTGACTCATCCAGCTGTAACAGACATATACCAGGAGCTGTGCCAGGCCCTGTTGACTCATCCAGCTGTAACAGACATATACCAGGTCTGTTGACTCATCCAGCTGTAACAGACATATACCAGGTCTGTTGACTCATCCAGCTGTAACAGACATATACCAGGTCTGTTGACTCATCCAGCTGTTACAGACATATGCCAGGTCTGTTGACTCATCCAGCTGTAACAGACATGTGCCAGGCCCTGTTGACTCATCCAGCTGTAACAGACATATACCAGGAGCTGTGCCAGGTCTGTTGACTCATCCAGCTGTAACAGACATATACCAGGAGCTGTGCCAGGTCTGTTGACTCATCCAGCTGTAACATACATATACCAGGAGCTGTGCCAGGTCTGTTGACTCATCCAGCTGTAACAGACATATACCAGGAGCTGTGCCAGGCCCTGTTGACTCATCCAGCTGTAACAGACATATACCAGGAGCTGTGCCAGGTCTGTTGACTCATCCAGCTGTAACAGACATATACCAGGAGCTGTGCCAGGCCCTGTTGACTCATCCAGCTGTAACAGACATATACCAGGAGCTGTGCCAGGCCTGTTGACTCATCCAGCTGTAACAGACATATACCAGGAGCTGTGCCAGGTCTGTTGACTCATCCAGCTGTAACAGACATATACCAGGAGCTGTGCCAGGTCTGTTGACTCATCCAGCTGTAACAGACATATACCAGGAGCTGTGCCAGGTCTGTTGACTCATCCAGCTGTAACAGACATACACCAGGAGCTGTGCCAGGCCTGTTGACTCATCCAGCTGTAACAGACATATACCAGGAGCTGTGCCAGGCCTGTTGACTCATCCAGCTGTAACAGACATATACCAGGAGCTGTGCCAGGTCTGTTGACTCATCCAGCTGTAACGGACATATACCAGGAGCTGTGCCAGGCCCTGTTGACTCATCCAGCTGTAACGGACATATACCAGGAGCTGTGCCAGGTCTGTTGACTCATCCAGCTGTAACGGACATATACCAGGAGCTGTGCCAGGCCCTGTTGACTCATCCAGCTGTAACGGACATATACCAGGAGCTGTGCCAGGCCCTGTTGACTCATCCAGCTGTAACGGACATATACCAGGAGCTGTGCCAGGTCTGTTGACTCATCCAGCTGTAACGGACATATACCAGGAGCTGTGCCAGGCCCTGTTGACTCATCCAGCTGTAACGGACATATACCAGGAGCTGTGCCAGGTCTGTTGACTCATCCAGCTGTAACGGACATATACCAGGAGCTGTGCCAGGCCCTGTTGACTCATCCAGCTGTAACGGACATATACCAGGAGCTGTGCCAGGTCTGTTGACTCATCCAGCTGTAACGGACATATACCAGGAGCTGTGCCAGGCCCTGTTGACTCATCCATCTGTAACAGACATATACCAGGAGCTGTGCCAGGTCTGTTGACTCATCCAGCTGTAACGGACATATACCAGGAGCTGTGCCAGGCCCTGTTGACTCATCCATCTGTAACAGACATATACCAGGAGCTGTGCCAGGCCCTGTTGACTCATCCAGCTGTAACAGACATATACCAGGAGCTGTGCCAGGCCCTGTTGACTCATCCAGCTGTAACAGACATATACCAGGAGCTGTGCCAGGCCCTGTTGACTCATTCAGCTGTAACAGACATATACCAGGAGCTGTGCCAGGCCCTGTTGACTCATCCAGCTGTAACAGACATATACCAGGAGCTGTGCCAGGCCCTGTTGACTCATCCAGCTGTAACGGACATATACCAGGAGCTGTGCCAGGCCCTGTTGACTCATCCAGCTGTAATGCATATAATTCACTGGCTGTTGTGTGAAGCAGTAATTGTTTCTAAACATCTCCTGCCATGTCACTGATGCATCATGAAACAGTATTTGATGAAGGCATTGTCTGTATAGTTTTTGGCGTCTTTTCCCCCCCAGTATTGTCCCAGCCAACAGAAAGAATGAAGTCCTCCACAATAGTTGCCTGTCCCAGCCAACAGAAAGAATGAAGTCCTCCACAATAGTTGCCTGTCCCAGCCAACAGAAAGAATGAAGTCCTCCACAATAGTTGCCTGTCCCAGCCAACAGAAAGAATGAAGTCCTCCACAATAGTTGCCTGTCCCAGCCAACAGAAAGAATGAAGTCCTCCACAATAGTTGCCTGTCCCAGCCAACAGAAAGAATGAAGTCCTCCACAATAGTTGCCTGTCCCAGCCAACAGAAAGAATGAAGTCCTCCACAATAGTTGCCTGTCCCAGCCAACAGAAAGAATGAAGTCCTCCACAATAGTTGCCTGTCCCAGCCAACAGAAAGAATGAAGTCCTCCACAATAGTTGCCTGTCCCAGCCAACAGAAAGAATGAAGTCCTCCACAATAGTTGCCTGTCCCAGCCAACAGAAAGAATGAAGTCCTCCACAATAGTTGCCTGTCCCAGCCAACAGAAAGAATGAAGTCCTCCACAATAGTTGCCTGTCCCAGCCAACAGAAAGAATGAAGTCCTCCACAATAGTTGCCTGTCCCAGCCAACAGAAAGAATGAAGTCCTCCTCAATAGTTGCCTGTCCCAGCCAACAGAAAGAATGAAGTCCTCCACAATAGTTGCCTGTCCCAGCCAACAGAAAGAATGAAGTCCTCCACAATAGTTGCCTGTCCCAGCCAACAGAAAGAATGAAGTCCTCCACAATAGTTGCCTGTCCCAGCCAACAGAAAGAATGAAGTCCTCCACAATAGTTGCCTGTCCCAGCCAACAGAAAGAATGAAGTCCTCCACAATAGTTGCCTGTCCCAGCCAACAGAAAGAATGAAGTCCTCCACAATAGTTGCCTGTCCCAGCCAACAGAAAGAATGAAGTCCTCCACAATAGTTGCCTGTCCCAGCCAACAGAAAGAATGAAGTCCTCCACAATAGTTGCCTGTCCCAGCCAACAGAAAGAATGAAGTCCTCCACAATAGTTGCCTGTCCCAGCCAACAGAAAGAATGAAGTCCTCTGTCCCACAATAGTTGCCTGTCCCAGCCAACAGAAAGAATGAAGTCCTCCACAATAGTTGCCTGTCCCAGCCAACAGAAAGAATGAAGTCCTCCACAATAGTTGCCTGTCCCAGCCAACAGAAAGAATGAAGTCCTCCACAATAGTTGCCTGTCCCAGCCAACAGAAAGAATGAAGTCCTCCACAATAGTTGCCTGTCCCAGCCAACAGAAAGAATGAAGTCCTCCACAATAGTTGCCTGTCCCAGCCAACAGAAAGAATGAAGTCCTCCACAATAGTTGCCTGTCCCAGCCACTCGGTAGCTCACCATATAAGACACTTCTAGTTCCTTCTTGTTAATGGTATCTGTTGCTTTTATACATGTCTTACTACTCAAAAGTCTTTATTCTCACTCAAAAAACTCCTGTGGCTTATTTTTCAAATTGGCATGTTTTGTTTCTAAAGGTCTTCGTAAGAGAGAAAGGTTTCCGGTGATTGGAGAGTAACGGGTTCACGTGATTGGATGAGTAACGGGTTTGGATGAGTACGTTCCGTTTGGATGAGTAACGGGTTCACGTGATTGGATTGAGTAACGGGTTCACGTGATTGGATGAGTAACGGGTTCACGTGATTGGATGAGTAACGGGTTCACGTGATTGGATGAGAACGGTTCACGATTGGATGAGTAACGGGTTCACGTGATTGGATGAGTAACGGGTTCACGTGATTGGATGAGTAACGGGTTCACGTGATTGGATGAGTAACGGGTTCACGTGATTGGATGAGTAACGGGTTCACGTGATTGGATGAGTAACGGTTCACGTGATTGGATGAGTAACGGGTTCACGTGATTGGATGAGTTACGGGTTCACGTGATTGGATGAGTTACGGGTTCACGTGATTGGATGAGTAACGGGTTCACGTGATTGGATGAGTAACGGTTCACGTGATTGGATGAGTAACGGTTCACGTGATTGGATGAGTAACGGTTCACGTGATTGGATGTTAATTATTTGACTAGGATACCTGTATTTGACTCTGTTGTTACACTGAACACTAGATGGTAATTGTATTTTTGGCAGTGAAACGAGGCTGATCAGGCGAGAAAAAAACCCATTGGAAAATATAAAACGGACCGTTTGAAAATGTGAATCACATTTTTATTTGGCACCCGTCCCCCGGCACCCCCCGTACCCCGACGGCACCCCCCCCCGTACCCCAGTTTGACGGGAAAACCTGGAAAACCTGGAGATCAACCTTGATCTGGCAGTGTTCCTGTTTGAGGTAAGTTAGTGCTGTGCTGGAACAAACCCCTGCACCCCTTCTCTAGGACCAGGGTTAGTGACCACATGTTGTACTATGACTGAGGTCAGATCTCTGTTTTCCAACAGTACATTTTAAACACCCGCACGAACCAGGAAGTGATTTCAGAATACCGTTAGTTTATTGGATAAAACACACAGAAATGGAACAACCGCATAACAAAAAACGACTAATCGAGAAGAAAATAATTGTGCAAAACCATGGAAACGTTTTGACAGATTGGAAAGTGCATCAGAGGCTGGCCAATGGGATCAGAGGCTGGCCAATGGGATCAGAGGCTGGCCAATGGGGATCAGAAGGCTGCTGACGGGATCAGAGGCTGGCCAACGGGATCAGAGGCTGGCCAACGGGATCAGAGGCTGAATTATATCAGATTGGCAGGCTGGCCAATGGGTGCGGTTGATTAGATTGGCAGGTTTACTGTGTTAGTCTGACTGGGACTATCCAAACAGGTTTTAACGGAAATTAAAGTGGACATTTATTTCTGTAACGTAACTAAATGCACCCTGTAGATAGATATCTATAAAATCAGTTATAATCAACAAGAAACCCTCTGGAATTACACACACACAGTTGATGCTGGTTGATGTGCTGCCATGGCAACAGTTCAGTTAAAGGCCCTCAGTCTCCTGACCCCTCCACTGTTTGTCCGTACCACTAGACTCCTCCCCCTCCACTGTTTGTCCGTACCACTAGACTCCTCCCCCTCCACTGTTTCTGTCCGTACCACTAGACTCCTCCCCCTCCACTGTTTCTGTCCGTACCACTAGACTCCTCCCCCTCCACTGTTTCTGTCCGTGCCACTGGACTCTCCCCCTCCACCGTTTCTGGCCCTCAGACTCCTCCCCCTCCACTGTTTCTGTCCGTTGCCACTAGACTCCTCCCCCTCCACTGTTTCTGTCCGTACCCACTAGACTCCTCCCCTCCACTGTTTCTGTCCGTACCACTAGACTCCTCCCCCTCCACTGTTTCTGTCCGCACCACTAGACTCCTCCCCTCCACTGTTTGTGTCCGTACCACTAGACTCCTCCCCCTCCACTGTTTGTGTCCGTACCACTAGACTCCTCCCCCTCCACTGTTTGTCCGTACCACTAGACTCCTCCCCCCTCCACTGTTTGTCCGTACCACTAGACTCCTCCCCATCCACTGTTTCTGTCCGTACCACTAGACTCCTCCCACTCCACTGTTTCTGTCCGTACCACTAGACTCCCCCCCTCCACTGTTTCTGTCCGTACCACTAGACTCCTCCCCTCCACTGTTTCTGTCCGTACCACTAGACTCCTCCCCTCCACTGTTTGTGTCCGTACCACTGTGACTCCTCCCCTCCACTGTTTCTGTCCGGGAGAAAGAGGAATACCACTAGACTCCTCCCACTCCACTGTTTCTGTCCGTACCACTAGACTCCTCCCCATCCACTGTTTCTGTCCGTACCACTAGACTCCTCCCACTCCACTGTTTCTGTCCGTACCACTAGACTCCTCCCACTCCACTGTTTCTGACCGTACCACTAGACTCCTCCCCCTCCACTGAGGAACAATAGGAATGGTTTCTAGTCCTACTGGGAGAAAGAGGAATAACCAGAATGGTTTCTAGTCCTACTGGGAGAAAGAGGAACAACAGGTATAGTTTCTAGTCCTACTGGGAGAAAGAGGAATAACCAGAATGGTTTCTAGTCCTACTGGGAGAAAGAGGAACAACAGGAATGGTTTCTAGTCCTACTGGGAGAAAGAGGAACAACAGGAATGGTTTCTAGTCCTACTGGGAGAAAGAGGAACAACAGGAATGGTTTCTAGTCCTACTGGGAGAAAGAGGAACAACAGGAATGGTTTCTAGTCCTACTGGGAGAAAGAGGAACAACAGGAATGGTTTCTAGTCCTACTGGGAGAAAGAGGAACAACAGGAATGGTTTCTAGTCCTACTGGGAGAAAGAGGAACAACAGGAATGGTTTCTAGTCCTACTGGGAGAAAGAGGAACACAGGAATGGTTTCTAGTCCTACTGGGAGAAAGAGGAACAACAGGAATGGTTTCTAGTCCTACTGGGAGAAAGAGGAACAACCAGGAATGGTTTCTAGTCCTACTGGGAGAAAGAGGAACAACAGGAATGGTTTCTAGTCCTACTGGGAGAAAGAGGCACAACAGGAATGGTTTCTAGTCCTACTGGGAGAAAGAGGAACAACAGGAATGGTTTCTAGTCCTACTGGGAGAAAGAGGAACAATAGGAATGGTTTCTAGTCCTACTGGGAGAAAGAGGAACAACAGGAATGGTTTCTAGTCCTACTGGGAGAAGAGGACCAATAGGAATGGTTTCTAGTCCTACTGGGAGAAAGAGGAACAACAGGTATGGTTTCTAGTCCTACTGGGAGAAAGAGGAACCATAGGTATGGTTTCTAGTCCTACTGTAGCAGGTCAAAACTTGTTAATTATTTGAAAACAGCTGATGAGGTAATTGGTTTTCCTCAAACACAACATGTAAAAAAAATCAGTCAAACAATGTCTTAAAATAAATCCAATCAATGGTTGATACTGTGTCCAGACACTGGGAGAAAGTGTTGTGTCCAGGGTGGAGATGGGTGTTGTGTCCAGGGTACGGGGTGTTGTGTCCAGGGTAGAGGGGGTGTTGTGTCCAACACTGGTAATGGAAAAACATTGTGTCCAGGGGTAGACGGGGGTGTTGTGTCCAGGGAACAATAGGGTAGATGGGGGGTGTTGTGTCCAGGGCACTGTCTGTGAGAAAGAGGGTGTTGTGTCCAGGAAGAGACTGGGTGTTGTGTCCAGGGGAGACGGGGTGTTGTGTCCAGACACTGGGTAGACGGGGGTGTTGTGTCCAGACACTGGGTAGGCGGAGGTGTTGTGTCCAGGTAGTGAAGCAGAGTACTGTGTCCAGAGTAGACGGGGGTGATGTGTCCAGACACTGGGTAGACGATGTGTGTGTCCAGACACTGGGTAGACGGGGTGTTGTGTCCAGACACTGGGTAGAAAGAGGACCAGACACTGGGTAGACGGGGGTGTTGTGTCCAGACACTGGGTAGACGGGGTGTTGTGTCCAGACACTGGGTAGACGGGGTGTTGTGTCCAGACACTGGGTAGACGGGGGTGTTGTGTCAGACACTGGGTAGATGGTGTTGTGTCCAGACACTGGGTAGACGGGGGTACTGTGTCCAGACACTGGGTAGATGGGGGTGTTGTGTCCAGACACTGGGTAGACGGGGGTACTGTGTCCAGACACTGGGTAGACGGGTGTTGTGTCCAGACACTGGGTAGACGGGGGTGTTGTGTCCAGACACTGGGTAGACGGGGAGTTTCTGTCCACACTGGGTAGACGGGGGTACTGTGTCCAGGGTACACTGGGTGCTTGTCCAGACACTGGTAGACGGGGTGTTGTGTCCAGACACTGGGTAGACGGGGGTGTTGTGTCCAGACACTGGGTGGACGGGGTGTTGTGTCCAGACACTGGGTAGGCGGGTGTTGTGTCCAGACACTGGGTAGACGGGGTGTTGTGTCCAGGGGTACACTGTGTCAGACACTGGGTAGACGGGGGTGTTGTGTCCAGACACTGGGTAGACGGTGTTGTGTCAGACACTGGGTAGACGGGGTGTTGTGTCCAGACACTGGGTAGACGGGGGTGTTGTGTCCAGACACTGGGTGGTGTTGTGTCCAGACACTGGGTAGACGGGGGTGTTGTGTCCAGACACTGGGTAGACGGGGGTGTTGTGTCCAGGGTAGACGGAGGTGTTGTGTCCAGACACAGGGTAGACGGGGGTGTTGTGTCCAGGGTAGACTGTGTTGTGTCAGACACTGGGTAGACGGGGGTGTTGTGTCCAGGGTAGAGTTGTGTCCAGACACTGGGTAGGCGGGAGGTGTTGTGTCCAGACACTGGGTAGACGGGGGTGTTGTGTCCAGACACTGGGTAGACGGGGGGTGTTGTGTCCAGACACAGGGTAGACGGGGGGTGTTGTGTCCAGACACTGGGTAGACGGGGGTGTTGTGTCCAGACACTGGGTAGACGGGGGTGTTGTGTCCAGACACTGGGTAGACGTGGGTGTTGTGTCCAGACACTGGGTAGGTGTTGTGTCCAGACACTGGGTAGACGGGGGTGTTGTGTCCAGGGTAGACGGGGGTGTTGTGTCCAGACACTGGGTAGTAGGGGGGTGTTGTGTCCAGACACTGGGTAGACGGGTGTTGTGTCCAGACACTGGGTAGACGGGGGGTGTTGTGTCCAGACACTGGGTAGGCGGGGGGTGTTGTGTCCAGACACTGGGTAGACGGGGGGTGTTGTGTCCAGACACTGGGTAGACGGGGGTGTTGTGTCCAGACACTGGGTAGAGTGTTGTGTCCAGGGGTAGACGGGTTGTGTCCAGGGTACACTGTGTCCAGACACTGGGTAGACGGGGGTGTTGTGTCAGACACTGGGTAGACGGGGGTGTTGTGTCCAGACACTGGGTAGACGGGTGTTGTGTCCAGGGTAGACGGGGGTGTTGTGTCCAGACACTGGGTAGACGGGGGGTGTTGTGTCCAGGGGTAGACGGGTGTTGTGTCCAGACACTGGGTAGACGGGGGTGTTGTGTCCAGACACTGGGTAGACGGGTGTTGTGTCCAGACACTGGGTAGACGGGGGTGTTGTGTCCAGACACTGGGTAGACGGGGGTGTTGTGTCCAGACAGAGTACTGTGTCCAGGGTAGGGGGGTGCTGTGTCCAGACACTGGGTAGACGGGGGGTGTTGTGTCCAGACAGGGTAGACGGGGGGTGTTGTGTCCAGACACTGGGTAGACGGGGGTGTTGTGTCCAGACACTGGGTAGACAAGGGGTGTTGTGTCCAGACACTGGGTAGACGGGGGTGTTGTGTCCAGGGTAGACGGGGGTACTGTGTCCAGACACTGGGTAGACGGGGTGTTGTGTCAGACACTGGGTAGACGGGGGTGTTGTGTCCAGACACTGGGTAGACGGGGGTGTTGTGTCCAGACACTGGGTAGGCGGGGGTGTTGTGTCCAGACACTGGGTAGACGGGGGTGTTGTGTCCAGGGTAGGCGGGGGTACTGTGTCCAGACACTGGGTAGACGGGGGTGTTGTGTCCAGACACTGGGTAGACGGGGGTGTTGTGTCCAGGGTAGACGGGGGGTGTTGTGTCCAGACACAGGTGGCGGGGGTGTTGTCCAGGGTAGACGGGGGTGTTGTGTCCAGACACTGGGTAGACGGGGGGTTGTGTCCAGGGTAGACCCAGACACTGGGTAGACGGGGGTGTTGTGTCCAGACACTGGGTAGACGGGGTGTTGTGTCCAGACACTGGGTAGACGGGGGGGTGTTGTGTCCAGACACTGGTAGACGGGGGGGTGTTGTGTCCAGACACTGGGTAGACAGGGGTGTTGTGTCCAGACACCAGGGTAGACGGGGGTGTTGTGTCCAGGGTAGGGGGGGGGTGTTGTGTCCAGACACTGGGTAGACGGGGGTGTTGTGTCCAGGGTACTGGGTCCAGGGTAGACGGGGGTGTTGTGTCCAGGGTAGACGGGGGTGTTGTGTCCAGGGTAGACGGGGGTGTTGTGTCCAGACACTGGGTAGACGGGGGTGTTGTGTCCAGACACAGGGTAGACGGGGGTGTTGTGTCCAGACACTGGGTAGACTGGGGGTGTTGTGTCCAGACACTGGGTAGACGGGGGTGTTGTGTCCAGACACTGGGGGTGTTGTGTCCAGGGTAGACGGGGGGTACTGTGTCCAGACACTGGTAGACGGGGGTGTTGTGTCCAGGGTAGACGGGGGTGTTGTGTCCAGGGGTAGACGGGGGTGTTGTGTCCAGGGTAGACGGGTAGGTGTTGTGTCCAGACACTGGGTAGACGGGGGTGTTGTGTCCAGACACTGGGTAGACGGGGGGTGTTGTGTCCAGACACTGGGTAGACGGGGGGGTGTTGTGTCCAGACACTGGGTAGACGGGGTGTTGTGTCCAGACACTGGGTAGACGGGGGTGTTGTGTCCAGACACTGGGTAGACGGGGTGTTGGGGGCAGTTGTGTCCAGACACTGGGTAGACGTGGGGTGTTGTGTCCAGACACTGGGTAGACGGGGGTGTTGTGTCCAGGGTAGACGGGGGTGTTGTGTCCAGACACAGGGTAGACGGGGGTGTTGTGTTAGACGGGTGGTGTTGTGTCCAGACACTGGGTAGACGGGGTGTTGTGTCCAGGGTAGACGGGGGTGTTGTGTCCAGACACTGGGTAGACGGGGGTGTTGTGTCCAGACACTGGGTAGACGGGGGTGTTGTGTCCAGACACTGGGTAGACGGGTGATGATGTGTCCAGACACTGGGTAGACGGGGGTGTTGTGTCCAGACACAGGGTAGACGGGGGTGTTGTGTCCAGACACTGGGTAGACGGGGGTGTTGTGTCAGACACTGGGTAGGCGGGGTGTTGTGTCCAGGGTAGACGGGGGTGTTGTGTCCAGGGTACACTGGGTAGACGGGGGGTGTTGTGTCCAGACACTGGGTAGACGGGGGTGTTGTGTCCAGGGTAGACGGGTGTTGTGGGTTGTGTCCAGACACTGGGTAGACGGGGGTGTTGTGTCCAGACACTGGGTAGACGGGGGTGTTGTGTCCAGACACAGGGTAGACGGGGGTGTTGTGTCCAGACACTGGGTAGACGGGGGGTGTTGTGTCCAGACACTGGGTAGACGGGGGTGTTGTGTCCAGGGTAGACGGGGGTGTTGTGTCCAGGGTAGACGGGGGTGTTGTGTCCAGACACTGGGTAGACGGGGTGTTGTGTCCAGACACTGGGTAGACGGGGGTGTTGTGTCCAGACACTGGGTAGACGGGGGTGTTGTGTCCAGACACTGGGTGAGACGGGAGGTGTTGTGTCCAGGGTAGACGGGGGTGTTGTGTCCAGACACTGGGTAGACGGGGGTGTTGTGTCCAGACACTGGGTAGTCGGGGGTGTTGTGTCCAGACACTGGGTAGACGGGTGTTGTGTCCAGACACTGGGTAGACGGGGGTGTTGTGTCCAGACACTGGGTAGACGGGGGGGTGTTGTGTCCAGACACTGGGTAGACGGGGGTGTTGTGTCCAGACACTGGGTAGACGGGGGTGTTGTGTCCAGGGGTAGACGGGGGGTGTTGTGTCCAGACACTGGGTAGACGGGGGTGTTGTGTCAGACACTGGGTAGACGGGGGTGTTGTGTCCAGGGTAGGCGGGGGGTGTTGTGTCCAGACACTGGGTAGAGGGGGTGTTGTGTCCAGGGTAGACGGGGGGTGTTGTGTCCAGACACTGGGTAGACGGGGGGTGTTGTGTCCAGACACTGGGTAGACGGGGGGTGTTGTGTCCAGACACTGGGTAGACGGGGGGTGTTGTGTCCAGACACTGGGTAGACGGGGGGTGTTGTGTCCAGACACTGGGTAGACGGGGGGTGTTGTGTCCAGACACTGGGTAGACGGGGGTGTGTGTGTCCAGGGTAGACGGGGTGTGTGTCCAGACACTGGGTAGACGGGGTGTTGTGTCCAGACACTGGGTAGACGGGGGGTGTTGTGTTCAGACACTGGGTAGACGGGGGGTGTTGTGTCCAGACACTGGGTAGACGGGGGGTGTTGTGTCCAGACTGTTAAAAGTGCTGTAGTGTGGAGTTTACAGAAGGTCCCCCTCCAACCCCTACAGGGCCGAGGTCTCAGACACTAGGGAACAGCAGCACGGGCTCAGACAGCCCTCCTCTACTCCTGCTCTTCTCATTTCAGGCCCGTCTCAGCCTGTTGCGCCGGTGGCTCCTGTTACTGAACATCAGGTGAGGGTCAAACGTATATCTGCAGAGAGAAGAACAGAGGGGTGGTTAGTTCTGGGTGGTCTGGGGAGAAGAGAGGGTTAGAGCTGGGTGGTCTGGGGAGAGGAGAGGGTTAGTTCTGGGTGGTCTGGGGAGAGGAGAGGGTTAGAGCTGGGTGGTCTGGGGAGAGGAGAGGGTTAGTTCTGGGTGGTCTGGGGAGAGGAGAGGGTTAGAGCTGGGTGGTCTGGGGAGAGGAGAGGGTTAGTTCTGGGTGGTCTGGGAGAGGAGAGGGTTAGTTCTGGGTGGTCTGGGGGAGAGGAGAGGGTTAGTTCTGGGTGGTCTGGGGAGAGAAGAGGGTTAGTTCTGGGTGGTCTGGGGAGAGGAGACGGGTGGTTAGTTCTGGGTGGTCTGTAGAGAGGAGAGGGTTAGTTCTGGGTGGTCTGGGGAGAGGAGAGGGTTAGAGCTGGGTGGTCTGTGGAGAGAAGAGGGTTAGTTCTGGGTGGTCTGGGGAGAGGAGACGTGTGGTTAGTTCTGGGTGGTCTGTGAGAGGGAGAGGGTTAGTTCTGGGTGGTCTGGGGAGAGGAGAGGAGTGGTTAGTTCTGGGTGGTCTGTAGGAGAGGAGTGGTTAGTTCTGGGTGGTCTGGGGAGAGGGAGGGTTAGAGCTGGGTGGTCTGGGAGGGAGAGGGTTAGAGCTGGGTGGTCTGGGGAGAGGGGGTGGTTAGTTCTGGGTGGTCTGGGAGAGGGGTGGGTTAGAGCTGGGTGGTCTGGGGAGAGGAGAGGGTTAGAGCTGGGTGGTCTGTAGAGAGGAGAGGGTGGGGGTAGAGCTGGGTGGTCTGTAGAGAGGAGAGGGTGGGGGAGGTAGAGCTGGGTGGTCTGGGGAGAGGAGAGGGGGGTAGAGCTGGGTGGTCTGTAGAGAGGAAAGGGTTAGAGCTGGGTGGTCTGTAGAGAGGGGTTAGAGCTGGGGGGGTTAGAGCTGGGTGGTCTGTAGAGAGGAGATGGTTAGAGCTGGGTGGTCTGTAGAGAGGAGAGGGTTAGAGCTGGGTGGTCTGTAGAGAGGAAAGGGTTAGAGCTGGGTGGTCTGTAGAGAGGAGAGGGGTGGGTTAGAGCTGGGGGTCTGTAGAGAGGAACTGGTTAGAGCTGGGTGGTCTGTAGAGTTCAGGGGGTTAGAGCTGGGTGGTCTGTAGAGAGGAGAGGGGGGGGGGGGGGTAGAGCTGGGTGGTTGGTCTGTGTACCGTGCATACCGTGTATCGTAGACCCCAGGGGTCCTACAGGACTGTCCAGAACAGGACTGGAGCATCATCAGTCTGTGGTTCATCTTCTCCAGGACTTCCTGGTCGATGGTCTTAGCCAGGTTAATGAGCTGGTAGGGGTCAACTGTCATGTTATATACCTCTACAAACACCTGATGGAACACAGAGAGTTAGTTATTACTAATGACCTGGTAGGGGTCTACTGTAATGTTATACACCTGGGGAACACAGAGAGTTAGTTAGTTACTAATGACCTGGTAGGGGTCTACTGTAATGTTATACACCTGGGGAACACAGAGAGTTAGTTATTACTAATGACCTGGTAGGGGTCTACTGTAATGTTATACACCTGGGGAACACAGAGAGTTAGTTATTACTAATGACCTGGTAGGGGTCTACTGTAATGTTATACACCTGGGGAACACAGAGAGTTATTACTAATGACCTGGTAGGGGTCTACTGTAATGTTATACACCTGGGGAACACAGAGAGTTAGTTATTACTAATGACCTGGTAGGGGTCTACTGTAATGTTATACACCTGGGGAACACAGAGAGTTAGTTAGTACTAATGACCTGGTAGGGGTCTACTGTAATGTTATACACCTGGGGAACACAGAGAGTTAGTTAGTACTAATGACCTGGTAGGGGTCTACTGTAATGTTATACACCTGGGGAACACAGAGAGTTAGTTATCACTAATGACCTGGTAGGGGTCTACTGTAATGTTATACACCTGGGGAACACAGAGAGTTAGTTATCACTAATGACCTGGTAGGGGTCTACTGTAATGTTATACACCTGGGGAACACAGAGAGTTAGTACTAATGACCTGGTAGGGGTCTACTGTAATGTTATACACCTGGGGAACACAGAGAGTTAGTACTAATGACCTGGTAGGGGTCTACTGTAATGTTATACACCTGGGGAACACAGAGTGTTAGTTATTACTAATGACCTGGTAGGGGTCTACTGTAATGTTATACACCTGGGGAACACAGAGAGTTAGTTATCACTAATGACCTGGTAGGGGTCTACTGTAATGTTATACACCTGGGGAACACGTAGTTAGTTATTACTAATGACCTGGTAGGGGTCTACTGTAATGTTATACACCTGGGGAACACAGAGAGTTAGTTATCACTAATGACCTGGTAGGGGTCTACTGTAATGTTATACACCTGGGGAACACAGAGAGTTAGTTATCACTAATGACCTGGTAGGGGTCTACTGTAATGTTATACACCTGGGGAACACAGAGAGTTAGTTATTACTAATGACCTGGTAGGGGTCTACTGTAATGTTATACACCTGGGGAACACAGAGAGTTAGTTAGTTATTACTAATGACCTGGTAGGGGTCTACTGTAATGTTATACACCTGGGGAACACAGAGTTAGTTAGTTATTACTAATGACCTGGTAGGGGTCTACTGTAATGTTATACACCTGGGGAACACAGAGAGTTAGTTATTACTAATGACCTGGTAGGGGTCTACTGTAATGTTATACACCTGGGGAACACAGAGAGTTAGTTATTACTAATGACCTGGTAGGGGTCTACTGTAATGTTATACACCTGGGGAACACAGAGAGAGATATTAGCTGGTGAGACATGTCTACACATCCCTAGTGACTAAACAGTTCTCTCCCTTTTACCTCGTTGTCATCAAACTCGCAGTACTGGAGGTTGGCAGAGGGGGCGACGGTACGAACGCAGGCGTACGTGTTGTTGAAGGAGTCCTCACACACACAGTCAGGGAAACATACGGAGACCCCAGGACCCAGCAGGGGGCAGGCGGGATCAGACACATTAGACCCCTCCCCTTCATACTCCACCAGGAAGTCTGTTCTCCACGTAGTGCTGTTCACAGATCCCTCCTGACACAGAGAACACACACACACCAGTTAAAACACTGATCCCTCCTGACACAGAGAATACACACACCAGTTAAACACAGATCCCTCCTGACACAGAGAATACACACAACTGCCACCATGTCTAGGCTGCGTTGCGCTAGGCTACTGGGCTGCGTTGCGCTAGGCTACTGGGCTGCGTTGCGCTAGGCTACTGGGCTGCGTTGCGCTAGGCTACTGGGCTGCGTTGCGCTAGGCTACTGGGCTGCGTTGCGCTAGGCTACATTGTGCTAGGCTACATTGTGCTAGGCTGCATTGTGCTAGGCTGCATTGTGCTAGGCTACTAGGCTGCATTGTGCTAGGCTACTAGGCTGCATTGTGCTAGGCTACGTTGTGCTAGGCTACGTTGTGCTAGGCTACGTTGTGCTAGGCTACGTTGTGCTAGGCTACTAGGCTGCGATGTGCTAGGCTACGTTGTGCTAGGCTACTAGGCTACGTTGTGCTAGGCTACGTTGTGCTAGGCTACGTTGTGCTAGGCTACGTTGTGCTAGGCTACGTTGTGCTAGGCTACGTTGTGCTAGGCTACGTTGTGCTAGGCTACTAAGCTGCGTTGTGCTAGGCTACTAGGCTGCGTTGTGCTAGGCTACTAGGCTGCGTTGTGCTAGGCTACGTTGTGCTAGGCTACGTTGTGCTAGGCTACTAGGCTGCGTTGACATTGTACTAGGTGTTATATATAGTATAGTGTGTTCTGTATGGGTTCTCACCAGTACAGACAGGAAGGACATGACGTTGTACTAGGTGTTATATATAATATATATATAAGACCATGGTGCTTGCCTACGGAGCTGTGAGGGGGCGTTGTGCCTCAGGCTCTGATCAGGCCCTACACCCAAACAAGGGCACTGCGTTCATCCACCTCTGTGCCTGCTCGCCTCCCTACCACTGAGGAGTACAGTTCCCGCTCAGCCCAGTCAAAACTGTTCGCTGCTCTGGCCCCCAATGGTGGAACAAACTCCCTCACGACGCCAGGACAGGCTGAGTCAATCACCACCTTCCGGAGACACCTGAAACCCCACCTCTTTAAGGAATACCTAGGATAGGATAAAGTAATCCTTCTCACCCCCCTTAAAAGACCTAGATGCACTATTGTAAAGTGGCTGTTCCACTGGATGTCATAAGGTGAAAGCACCAATTTGTAAGTCGCTCTGGATAAGAGCGTCTGCTAAATGACTTAAATGTAAATATATAGTATAGTGGGTTCTCACCAGTACAGACAGGAAGGACATGACGTTGTACTAGGTGTTATATATAGTATAGTGGGTTCTCACCAGTACAGACAGGAAGGACATGCCGTCCATGGCAGTCTTACTGACGTTGTAACCGGCCATGTCCAGGATGGTAGGGCCCAGGTCAACGTTCTGGACCGCCAGCCCGGTGGTCTGGTTAGGCTTGATGTTGGGCCCTCGGATCAGCAGAGGAACTCTTATATCAGACTCATACAGCTGCCTCTTATCCAGGGGGAGAGAGAACTGACCTGGGGGGTGAGGAGGAGGGGGGAGGGGGGGATCAGCGGAGTGGAGAGAGAACTGACCTGGGGGGGTGGGAGGAGGAGAGGGGGGGATCAGCGGAGTGGAGAGAGAACTGACCTGGGGGGGGGGAGGAGGAGAGGGGGGGGTCAGCAGAGGAACTCTTATATCAGACTCATACAGCTGCCTCTTATCCAGGGAGAGAGAACTGACCTGGGGGGTGGGAGGAGGAGGAGGGGGGTCAGCAGAGTGGAGAGAGAGAACTGACCTGGGGGGGTGGGGTCAGCAGAGTGGAGAGAGAACTGACCTGGGGGGGTGGGAGGAGGAGTCAGCGGAGTGGTAGCTATCCTCTTAGGAGGGGTGGAGCTTTACTTTTCTGAAGGCAGTGTATGTGTGTGTGTTGTGTACCTGTGTGGTATCCGTTGTCTGAGGTAAAGATGATGTAAGTGTTGTCCAGTTCCCCTCTGACCTCTAACCTCTTCACCACCTTCTCCACCAAGTCATCCACTGACAGCAGAGTACGCCACCTAGTGGGGGGGAGGGCAAACATTACTCAAAGCATAGGGGGGATACATTATAACTCATATAGGATACATTATAACTCATATAGGATACATTATAACTCATAAAGGATACATTATAACTCATATAGGATACATTATAACTCATATAGGATACATTATAACTCATAAAGGATACATTATAACTCATACATTATAACTCATATAGGATACATTATAACTCATATAGGATACATTATAACTCATATAGGATACATTATAACTCATAAAGGATACATTATAACTCATATAGGATACATTATAACTCATAAAGGATACATTATAACTCATATAGGATACATTATAACTCATATAGGATACATTATAACTCATATAGGATACATTATAACTCATATAGGATACATTATAACTCATAAAGGATACATCATATAGGATACATTATAGGATACATTATAACTCATATAGGATACATTATAACTCATATAGGATACATTATAACTCATATAGGATACATTATAACTCATAAAGGATACATTATAACTCATATAGGATACATTATAACTCATATAGGATACATTATAACTCATATAGGATACATTATAACTCATAAAGGATACATTATAACTCATATAGGATACATTATAACTCATATAGGATACATTATAACTCATATAGGATACATTATAACTCATATAGGATACATTATAACTCATATAGGATACATTATAACTCATATAGGATACATTATAACTCATATAGGATACATTATAACTCAAAAAGGATACATTATAACTCATACATTATAACTCATATAGGATACATTATAACTCATATAGGATACATTATAACTCATAAAGGATACATTATAACTCATATAGGATACATTATAACTCATATAGGATAGGGGGGATACATTATAACTCATATAGGATACATTATAACTCATATAGGATACATTATAACTCATATAGGATACATTATAACTCATAAAGGATACATTATAACTCATAAAGGATACATTATAACTCATATAGGATACATTATAACTCATATAGGATACATTATAACTCATATAGGATACATTATAACTCATAAGGGATACATTATAACTCATAAAGGATACATTATAACTCATAAAGGATACATTATAACTCATATAGGATACATTATAACTCATATATGCAATCTGGTTTCAGAGCTGGTCATGGGTGCACCTCAGCCACGCTCAAGGTCCTAAACGATATCTTAACCGCCATCGATAAGAAACATTACTGTGCAGCCGTATTCATTGATCTGGCCAAGGCTTTCGACTCTGTCAACCACCACATCCTTATCGGCAGACTCGACAGCCTTGGTTTCTCAAATGATTGCCTCGCCTGGTTCACCAACTACTTCTCTGATAGAGTTCAGTGTGTCAAATCGGAGGGTCTGCTGTCCGGACCTCTGGCAGTCTCTATGGGGGTGCCACAGGGTTCAATTCTTGGACCGACTCTCTTCTCAGTATACATCAATGATGTTGCTCTTGCTGCTGGTGAGTCTCTGATCCACCTCTACGCAGACGACACCATTCTGTATACTTCCGGCCCTTCTTTGGACACTGTGTTAACAACCCTCCAGGCAAGCTTCAATGCCATACAACTCTCCTTCCGTGGCCTCCAATTGCTCTTAAATACAAGTAAAACTAAATGCATGCTCTTCAACCGATCGCTACCTGCACCTACCCGCCTGTCCAACATCACTACTCTGGACGGCTCTGACTTAGAATACGTGGACAACTACAAATACTTAGGTGTCTGGTTAGACTGTAAACTCTCCTTCCAGACCCATATCAAACATCTCCAATCCAAAGTTAAATCTAGAATTGGCTTCCTATTTCGCAACAAAGCATCCTTCACTCATGCTGCCAAACATACCCTTGTAAAATTGACCATCCTACCAATCCTCGACTTTGGCGATGTCATTTACAAAATAGCCTCCAATACCCTACTCAACAAATTGGATGCAGTCTATCACAGTGCTATCCGTTTTGTCACCAAAGCCCCATATACAATCCACCATTGCGACCTGTACGTCTCCCGTTGGCTGGCCCTCGCTTCATACTCGTCGCCAAACCCACTGGCTCCATGTCATCTACAAGACCCTGCTAGGTAAAGTCCCCCTTATCTCAGCTCGCTGGTCACCATAGCATCTCCCACCTGTAGCACACGCTCCAGCAGGTATATCTCTCTAGTCACCCCCAAAACCAATTCTTTCTTTGGCGCCTCTCTTCCAGTTCTCTGCTGCCAATGACTGGAACGAACTACAAAAATCTCTTAAATTGGAAACACTTATCTCCCTCACTAGCTTTAAACACCAACTGTCAGAGCATCTTACAGATTACTGCACCTGTACATAGCCCACCTATAATTTAGCCCAAACAACTACCTCTTTCCTAACTGTATTTAATTTATTTATTTATTTTGCTCCTTTGCACCCCATTATTTTTATTTCTACTTTGCACATTCTTCCATTGCAATACTACCATTCCAGTGTTTTACTTGCTATATTGTATTTACTTTGCCACCATGGCCTTTTTTGCCTTTACCTCCCTTCTCACCTCATTTGCTCACATTGCTGTATTATTGACTGTATGTTTGTTTTACTCCATGTGTAACTCTGTGTCGTTGTATGTGTCGAACTGCTTTGCTTTATCTTGGCCAGGTCGCAATTGTAAATGAGAACTTGTTCTCAACTAGCCTACCTGGTTAAATAAAGGTGAAATAAAAAAATAATAATAATAAATATAGGATACATTATAACTCATATAGGATACATTATAACTCATATAGGATACATTATAACTCATACATTATAACTCATATAGGATACATTATAACTCATATAGGATACATTATAACTCATATAGGATACATTATAACTCATACATTATAACTCATATAGGATACATTATAACTCATATAGGATACATTATAACTCATACATTATAACTCATATAGGATACATTATAACTCATATAGGATACATTATAACTCATACATTATAACTCATATAGGATACATTATAACTCATATAGGATACATTATAACTCATATAGGATACATTATAACTCATATAGGATACATTATAACTCATATAGGATACATTATAACTCATATAGGATACATTATAACTCATATAGGATACATTATAACTCATATAGGATACATTATAACTCATATAGGATACATTATAACTCATAAAGGATACATTATAACTCATATAGGATACATTATAACTCATATAGGATACATTATAACTCATAAAGGATACATTATAACTCATAAAGGATACATTATAACTCATATAGGATACATTATAACTCATATAGGATACATTATAACTCATAAAGGATACATTATAACTCATATAGATACATTATAACTCATAAAGGATACATTATAACTCATATAGGATACATTATAACTCATATAGGATACATTATAACTCATATAGATACATTATAACTCATATAGGATACATTATAACTCATAAAGGATACATTATAACTCATATAGGATACATTATAACTCATATAGGATACATTATATAACTCATATAGGATACATTATAACTCATATAGGATACATTATAACTCATAAAGGATACATTATAACTCATATAGGATACATTATAACTCATAAAGGATACATTATAACTCATATAGGATACATTATAACTCATAAAGGATACATTATAACTCATATAGGATACATTATAACTCATAAAGGATACATTATAACTCATAAAGGATACATTATAACTCATATAGGATACATTATAACTCATATAGGATACATTATAACTCATAAAGGATACATTATAACTCATATAGGATACATTATAACTCATAAAGGATACATTATAACTCATAAAGGATACATTATAACTCATAGGATAGGGGGATACATTATAACTCATATAGGATACATTATAACTCATATAGGATACATTATAACTCATATAGGATAGGGGGGGATACATTATAACTCATAAAGGATACATTATAACTCATATAGGATAGGGGGGGATACATTATAACTCATATAGGATACATTATAACTCATATAGGATACATTATAACTATAGGATACATTATAACTCATAATTATAACCATATAGGATACATTATAACTCATATAGGATACATTATAACTCATATAGGATACATTATAACTCATAAAGGATACATTATAACTCATTATAACTCATATAGGATACATTATAACTCATAAAGGATACATTATAACTCATATAGGATACATTATAACTCATATAGGATACATTATAACTCATATAGGATACATTATAACTCATATAGGATACATTATAACTCATATAGGATACATTATAACTCATATAGGATACATTATAACTCATAAAGGATACATTATAACTCATATAGGATACATTATAACTCATATAGGATACATTATAACTCATATAGGATACATTATAACTCATAAAGGATACATTATAACTCATATAGGATACATTATAACTCATATAGGATACATTATAACTCATATAGGATACATTATAACTCATAAAGGATACATTATAACTCATATAGGATACATACATTATAACTCATATAGGATACATTATAACTCATAAAGGATTATAACATTATAATACATTATAACTCATATAGGATACATTATAACTCATATAGGATACATTATAACTCATAAAGGATACATTATAACTCATAGATACATTATAAACTCTATAGGATACATTATAACTCATAAAGGATACATTATAACTCATATAGGATACATTATAACTCATAAAGGATACACTAACTCATATAGGATACATTATAACTCATATAGGATACATTATAACTCATAAAGGATACATTATAACTCATAAAGGATACATTATAACTCATATAGGATACATTATAACTCATATAGGATACATTATAACTCATATAGGATACATTATAACTCATATAGGATACATTATAACTATAGGATACATTATAACTCATATGGATAGGGGGGATACATTATAACTCATACATTATAACTCATATAGGATACATTATAACTCATAGGATAGGGGGATACATTATAACTCATATAGGATACATTATAACTCATATAGGATACATTATAACTCATATAGGATACAATAACTCATACATTATAACTCATATAGGATACATTATAACTCATATAGGATACATTATAACTCATATAGGATACATTATAACTCATACATTATAACTCATATAGGATACATTATAACTCATAAAGGATACATTATAACTCATATAGGATACATTATAACTCATATAGGATACATTATAACTCATATAGGATACATTATAACTCATATAGGATACATTATAACTCATAAAGGATACATTATAACTCATATAGGATACATTATAACTCATATAGGATACATTATAACTCATATAGGATACATTATAACTCATAAAGGATACATTATAACTCATATAGGATACATTATAACTCATATAGGATACATTATAACTCTCATATAGGATACATTATAACTCATATAGGATACATTATAACTCATAAAGGATACATTATAACTCATATAGGATACATTATAACTCATAAAGGATACATTATAACTCATATAGGATACATTATAACTCATAATACATTATAACTCATAAAGGATACATTATAACTCATATAGGATACATTATAACTCATATAGGATACATTATAACTCATAAAGGATACATTATAACTCATATAGGATACATTATAACTCATAAAGGATACACTAACTCATATAGGATACATTATAACTCATATAGGATACATTATAACTCATAAAGGATACATTATAACTCATATAGGATACATTATAACTCATATAGGATACATTATAACTCATATAGGATACATTATAACTCATATAGGATACATTATAACTCATATAAGGATACATTATAACTCATATAGGATACATTATAACTCATAAAGGATACATTATAACTCATATAGGATACATTATAACTCATATAGGATACATTATAACTCATATAGGATACATTATAACTCATATAGGATACATTATAACTCATATAGGATACATTATAACTCATAAAGGATACATTATAACTCATAAAGGATACATTATAACTCATATAGGATACATTATAACTCATATAGGATACATTATAACTCATATAGGATACATTATAACTCATAAAGGATACATTATAACTCATAAAGGATACATTATAACTCATATAGGATACATTATAACTCATAAAGGATACATTATAACTCATATAGGATACATTATAACTCATAAAGGATACATTATAACTCATATAGGATACACATTATAACTCATATATAGGATACATTATAACTCATAAAGGATACATTATAACTCATATAGGATACATTATAACTCATAAAGGATACATTATAACTCATAAAGGATACATTATAACTCATAAAGGATACATTATAACTCATATAGGATACATTATAACTCATATAGGATACATTATAACTCATATAGGATACATTATAACTCATATAGGATAGGGGGGGATACATTATAACTCATAAAGGATACATTATAACTCATATAGGATTATAACTCATAAAGGATACATTATAACTCATATAGGATACATTATAACTCATATAGGATACATTATTATAACTCATATAGGATACATTATAACTCATAAAGGATACATTATAACTCATATAGGATAGGGGGGATACATTATAACTCATATAGGATACATTATAACTCATATAGGATACATTATAACTAACTCATAACTCATAAAGGATACATTATAAACTCATATAGGATACATTATAACTCATAGGATACATTATAACTCATATAGGATACATTATAACTCATAAAGGATATTATAACTCATATAGGATACATTATAACTCATAAAGGATACATTATAACTCATATAGGATACATTATAACTCATATAGGATACATTATAACTCAAAAGGATACATTATAACTCATATAGGATACATTATAACTCATAAAGGATACATTATAACTCATATAGGATACATTATAACTCATAGGATACATTATAACTCATAAAGGATACATTATAACTCATATAGGATACATTATAACTCATATAGGATACATTATAACTCATATAGGATACATTATAACTCATATAGGGATACATTATAACTCATAAAGGATACATTATAACTCATATAGGATACATTATAACTCATATAGGATACATTATAACTCATATAGGATACATTATAACTCATATAGGATACATTATAACTCATAAGGATAACTCATAAAGGATACATTATAACTCATAAAGGATACATTATAACTCATATAGGATACATTATAACTCATATAGGATACATTATAACTCATATAGGATACATTATAACTCATATAGGATACATTATAACTCATATAACTAGGATACATTATAACATTATAACTCATAAAGGATACATTATAACTCATATAGGATACATTATAACTCATAAAGGATACATTATAACTTATAAACTCATAAAGGATACATTATAACTCATATAGGATACATTATAACTCATAAAGGATACATTATAACTCATAAAGGATACATTATAACTCATATAGGATACATTATAACTCATAAAGGATACATTATAACTCATATAGATACATTATAACTCATATAGGATACATTATAACTCATAAAGGATACATTATAACTCATATAGGATACATTATAACTCATATAGGATACATTATAACTCATAAAGGATACATTATAACTCAGGATAGGATACATTATAACTCATAAAGGATACATTATAACTCATATAGGATACATTATAACTCATATAGGATACATTATAACTCATAAAGGATACATTATAACTCATATAGGATACATTATAACTCATATAGGATACATTATAACTCATAGGATAGGATACATTATAACTCATAAAGGATAAAGGATATTAACTCATATAGGATACATTATAACTCATAAAGGATACATTATAACTCATATAGGATTATAACTCATATAGGATACATTATAACTCATATAGGATACATTATAACTCATAAAGGATACATTATAACTCATATAGGATACATTATAACTCATATAGGATACATTATAACTCATATAGGATACATTATAACTCATATAGGATACATTATAACTCATATAGGATACATTATAACTCATATAGGATAATTATAACTCATAAAGGATACATTATAACTCATATAGGATAGGATAACCTATATAGGATACATTATAACTCATATAGGATACATTATACTCATTATAGGATACATTATAACTCATAAAGGATACATTATAACTCATATAGGATACATTATAACTCATATAGGATACATTATAACTCTCATATAGGATACATTATAACTCATATAGGATACATTATAACTCATAAAGGATACATTATAACTCATAAAGGATACATTATAACTCATAAAGGATACATTATAACTCATATAGGATACATTATAACTCATATAGGATACATTATAACTCATATAGGATACATTATAACTCATAAAGGATACATTATAACTCATATAGGATACATTATAACTCATATAGGATACATTATAACTCATATAGGATACATTATAACTCATAAAGGATACATTATAACTCATATAGGATACATTATAACTCATATAGGATACATTATAACTCATATAGGATACATTATAACTCATATAGGATAGGGGGGGATACATTATAACTCATAAAGGATACATTATAACTCATATAGGATAGGGGGGGATACATTATAACTCATATAGGATACATTATAACTCATATAGGATACATTATAACTCATATAGGATAGGGGGATACATTATAACTCATATAGGATATAACATTATATAACTCTAAAGGATACATTATAACTCATATACATTATAACTCATATAGGATACATTATAACTCATACATTATAACTCATATAGGATACATTATAACTCATAAAGGATACATTATAACTATAGGATACATTATATAGGATACATTATAACTCATAAAGGATACATTATAACTCATATAGGATACATTATAACTCATATAGGATACATTATAACTCATAAAGGATACATTATAACTCATATAGGATACATTATAACTCATATAGGATACATTATAACTCATATAGGATAGGGGGGGATACATTATAACTCATAAAGGATACATTATAACTCATATAGGATAGGGGGGGATACATTATAACTCATATAGGATACATTATAACTCATATAGGATACATTATAACTCATATGGGGATACATTATAACTCAAAGGATACATTATAACTCATATAGGATACATTATAACTCATATAGGATACATTATAACTCATAAAGGATACATTATAACTCATATAGATTACATTATAACTCATATAGGATACATTATAACTCATATAGGATACATTATAACTCATATAGGATACATTATAACTCATAAAGGATACATTATAACTCATAAAGGATACATTATAACTCATATAGGATACATTATAACTCATATAGGATACATTATAACTCATATAGGATACATTATAACTCATAATACATTATAACTCATAAAGGATACATTATAACTCATATAGGATACATTATAACTCATATAGGATACATTATAACTCATAAAGGATACATTATAACTCATATAGGATACATTATAACTCATAAAGGATACATTATAACTCATAAAGGATACATTATAACTCATATAGGATACATTATAACTCATAAAGGATACATTATAACTCATATAGGATACATTATAACTCATAAAGAATACATTATAACTCATAAAGGATACATTATAACTCATAAAGGATACATTATAACTCATATAGGATACATTATAACTCATATAGGATACATTATAACTCATATAGGATACATTATAACTCATATAGGATAGGGGGGGATACATTATAACTCATAAAGGATACATTATAACTCATATAGGATAGGGGGGGATACATTATAACTCATATAGGATACATTATAACTCATATAGGATACATTATAACTCATATAGGATACATTATAACTCATATAGGATACATTATAACTCATAAAGGATACATTATAACTCATAAAGGATACATTATAACTCATATAGGATACATTATAACTCATATAGGATACATTATAACTCATATAGGATACATTATAACTCATATAGGATACATTATAACTCATAAAGGATACATTATAACTCATATAGGATACATTATAACTCATATAGGATACATTATAACTCATAAAGGATACATTATAACTCATATAGGATACATTATAACTCATAAAGGATACATTATAACTCATATAGGATACATTATAACTCATATAGGATACATTATAACTCATAAAGGATACATTATAACTCATATAGGATAGGGGGGGATACATTATAACTCATAAAGGATACATTATAACTCATATAGGATAGGGGGGGATACATTATAACTCATATAGGATACATTATAACTCATATAGGATACATTATAACTCATATAGGATAGGGGGGGATACATTATAACTCATATAGGATACATTATAACTCATATAGGATACATTATAACTCATATAGGATACATTATAACTCATAAAGGATACATTATAACTCATATAGGATACATTATAACTCATAAAGGATACATTATAACTCATATAGGATACATTATAACTCATAAAGGATACATTATAACTCATATAGGATACATTATAACTCATAAAGGATACATTATAACTCATATAGGATACATTATAACTCATAAAGGATACATTATAACTCATATAGGATACATTATAACTCATAAAGGATACATTATAACTCATATAGGATACATTATAACTCATATAGGATACATTATAACTCATATAGGATACATTATAACTCATATAGGATACATTATAACTCATATAGGATACATTATAACTCATAAAGGATACATTATAACTCATATAGGATACATTATAACTCATATAGGATACATTATAACTCATATAGGATACATTATAACTCATATAGGATACATTATAACTCATAAAGAATACATTATAACTCATAAAGGATACATTATAACTCATATAGGATAGTGTGGTGTTGTGAGAGAAGAGGTACTACTAACCGTTTCCTGTAGGCCTCGTCCAGCAACTCGATAGAGGAGTTCGTCATGGGAGTTTTGGCCTGTCTGATCAGCCAGTGCTTGTCCTGGAGAAGGTCATTATGGGACAGACAGAGCACTAATTAACTGGTAGGTCTCTGCGGTGTGTTGAGAGGTCATTATGGGACAGACAGAGCACTAATTAACTGGTAGGTCTCTGTGGTGTGTTGAGAGGTCATTATGGGACAGACAGAGCACTAATTAACTGGTAGGTCTCTGTGGTGTGTTGAGAGGTAATTATGGGACAGACAGAGTACTAATTAACTGGTAGGTCTCTGTGGTGTGTTGAGAGGTCATTATGGGACAGACAGAGCACTAATTAACTGGTAGGTCTCTGTGGTGTTGAGAGGTCATTATGGGACAGACAGAGCTCTAATTAACTGGTAGGTCTCTGTGGTGTGTTGAGAGGTCATTATGGGACAGACAGAGCACTAATTAACTGGTAGGTCTCTGTGGTGTTGAGAGGTCATTATGGGACAGACAGAGCACTAATTAACTGGTAGGTCTCTGGTGTGTTGAGAGGTCATTATGGGACAGACAGAGCACTAATTAACTGGTAGGTCTCTGGTGTGTTGAGAGGTCATTATGGGACAGACAGAGCACTAATTAACTGGTAGGTCTCTGTGGTGTGTTGAGAGGTCAGACGTGGCCATCAGACAGTAGGAAAGGAGAGGGGATACCTAGTCTGAAAGCACTGAAATGTGTCTTCAGCATTTAACCCAACCCCTGAGGTGTGGGGGACTGCCTAAATCCACGTCAACGACATCAGCTCCCGTAAAGCATTATTGTTAGGGGTAACTGCCTTGCTCAAGAGAAGAACGTCTCGGGGGTTCGAACCAGAAAACTTCCCCCCTAAAACGGTAGAGGACGAAGAGACGTTCCCCCCCTAAAAAGGTAGAGAGGACGAAGAGACGTTCCCCCCTAAAACGGTAGAGAGGACGAAGAGAAGTTCCCCCCTAAAACGGTAGAGGACGAAGAGACGTTCCCCCCCTAAAACGGTAGAGAGGACGAAGAGACGTTCCCCCCCTAAAACGGTAGAGAGGACGAAGAGACGTTCCCCCCCTAAAACGGTAGAGAGGACGAAGAGACGTTCCCCCCTAAAACGGTAGAGAGGACGAAGAGACGTTCCCCCCCTAAAACGGTAGAGAGGACGAAGAGACGTTCCCCCCCTAAAACGGTAGAGAGGACGAAGAGACGTTCCCCCCCTAAAACGGTAGAGAGGACGAAGAGACGTTCCCCCCCTAAAACGGTAGAGAGGACGAAGAGACGTTCCCCCCTAAAACGGTAGAGAGGACGAAGAGACGTTCCCCCCTAAAACGGTAGAGAGAGAGATGCAGACATTGAAGACTTGCACGGTGTTGTGGTGGTGTGGTTGTTGTGGTTGTTGTGGTGGTTGTGGTTGTTGTGGTTGTTGTGGTGGTTGTGGTGGTTGTGGTGGTGTGGTTGTTGTGGTTGTTGTGGTTGTTGTGGTGGTGTGGTTGTTGTGGTTGTTGTGGTGGTGGTGTGGTTGTTGTGGTGGTGGTGTGGTTGTTGTGGTGGTGGTGTGGTTGTTGTGGTGGTGGTGTGGTTGTTGTGGTGGTGTTGTGGTTGTTGTGGTGGTGTTGTGGTTGTTGTTGTGGTTGTTGTGGTGGTGTTGTGGTTGTTGTGGTGGTGTTGTGGTTGTTGTGGTGGTGTGGTTGTTGTGGTGGTGTGGTTGTTGTGGTGGTGTGGTGGTGTGGTGGTGTGGTTGTTGTGGTGGTTGTGGTTGTTGTGGTTGTTGTGGTGGTGTGGTTGTTGTGGTGTGGTTGTTGTGGTGTGGTTGTTGTGGTGGTGTGGTTGTGGTATGGTTGTTGTGGTGGTGTGGTTGTGGTATGGTTGTTGTGGTGGTGTGGTTGTTGTGGTATGGTTGTTGTGGTGGTGTGGTTGTGGTATGGTTGTTGTGGTGGTGTGGTTGTGGTATGGTTGTTGTGGATGGTGTGGTGTGGTTGTTGTGGTGTGGTTGGTGTGGTTGTTGTGGTGTGGTTGTTGTGGTGGTGTGGTTGTTGTGGTGGTGTGGTTGTTGTGGTGGTGTGGTTGTTGTGGTGGTGTGGTTGTTGTGGTTGTTGTGGTGGTGTGGTTGTTGTGGTGGTGTGGTTGTTGTGGTGGTGTGGTTGTTGTGGTTGTTGTGGTGGTGTGGTTGTGGTGGTGTGTTTGTTGTGGTGTGGTTGTTGTGGTTGTTGTGGTGGTGTGGTTGTTGTGGTGGTGTGGTTGTTGTGGTTGTTGTGGTGGTGTGGTTGTTGTGGTGGTGTGGTTGTTGTGGTGGTGTGGTTGTTGTGGTTGTTGTGGTGGTGTGGTTGTGGTGGTGTGTTTGTTGTGGTGTGGTTGTTGTGGTTGTTGTGGTGGTGTGGTTGTTGTGGTGGTGGTGTGGTTGTTGTGGTGGTGTGGTTGTTGTGGTGGTGGTGTGGTGTGGTTGTTGTGGTGGTGTGGTTGTGGTATGGTTGTTGTGGTGGTGTGGTTGTGGTATGGTTGTTGTGGTGGTGTGGTTGTGGTATGGTTGTTGTGGATGGTGTGGTGTGGTTGTTGTGGTTGTTGTGGTGGTGTGGTTGTGGTGGTGTGGTGGTGTGGTTGTTGTGGTGGTGTGGTTGTTGTGGTGGTGGTGTGGTTGTTGTGGTGGTGTGGTTGTGGTTGTTGTGGTGGTGTGGTTGTTGTGGTGGTGTGGTTGTGGTGGTGTGGTGGTGTGGTTGTTGTGGTTTTTGTGGTGGTGTGGTTGTTGTGGTGGTGTGGTTGTTGTGGTGGTGTGGTGGTTGTGGTGGTGTGGTGGTTGTGGTTGTTGTGGTGGTGTGGTTGTTGTGGTGGTGGTGTGGTTGTTGTGGTGGTGGTGTGGTTGTTGTGGTGGTGGTGTGGTTGTTGTGGTGGTGGTGTGGTTGTTGTGGTGGTGGTGTGGTTGTTGTGGTGGTGGTGTGGTTGTTGTGGTGGTGGTGTGGTTGTTGTGGTGGTGGTGTGGTTGTTGTGGTGGTGGTGTGGTTGTTGTGGTGGTGGTGTGGTTGTTGTGGTGGTGGTGTGGTGTGGTTGTGGTGGTGGTGTGGTTGTTGTGGTATGGTTGTTGTGGTGGTGTGGTTGTTGTGGTGGTGTGGTTGTTGTGGTATGGTTGTTGTGGTGGTGTGGTTGTGGTATGGTTGTTGTGGTGGTGTGGTTGTGGTATGGTTGTTGTGGATGGTGTGGTGTGGTGGTGTGGTTGTTGTGGTGTGGTTGTTGTGGTGTGGTTGGTGTGGTGTGGTTGGTGTGGTGGTTGTGGTTGTTGTGGTGGTTGTGGTTGTTGTGGTGGTGTGGTTGTTGTGGTTGTTGTGGTGGTGTGGTTGTTGTGGTGGTGTGGTTGTTGTGGTTGTTGTGGTGGTGTGGTTGTTGTGGTGGTGTGGTTGTTGTGGTGGTGTGGTTGTGTGGTTGTTGTGGTGGTGTGGTTGTGGTGGTTGTTGTAGTTGTTGTGGTTGTTGTGGTTGTTGTGGTGTGGTTGTTGTGGTGGTGGTGTGGTTGTTGTGGTGGTGGTGTGGTTGTTGTGGTGGTGTGGTTGTTGTGGTGGTGTGGTTGTTGTGGTGGTGTGGTTGTTGTGGTGGTGTGGTTGTGGTGGTGTGGTTGTTGTGGTTGTTGTGGTGGTGTGGTTGTTGTTGTGGTGGTGTTGTTGTGGTGGTGTGGTGGTGTGGTGGTGTGGTTGTGGTGGTTGTGGTTGTTGTGGTTGTTGTGGTGGTGTGGTTGTTGTGGTGGTGTGGTGGTTGTGGTTGTTGTGGTTGTTGTGGTGGTGTGGTTGTTGTGGTGGTGTGGTTGTTGTGGTGTGGTTGTTGTGGTGGTGTGGTTGTTGTGGTATGGTTGTTGTGGTGGTGTGGTTGTTGTGGTATGGTTGTTGTGGTGGTGTGGTTGTGGTATGGTTGTTGTGGATGGTGTGGTGTGGTGGTGTGGTTGTTGTGGTGTGGTTGTTGTGGTGGTGTGGTTGTTGTGGTGTGGTTGTGTGGTTGTTGTGTGGTTGTTGTGGTGGTGTGGTTGTTGTGGTGGTGTGGTTGTTGTTGTGGTGTGGTTGTTGTTGTGGTGGTGTGGTTGTTGTGGTGTGGTTGTTGTGGTGGTGTGGTTGTTGTGGTGTGGTGGTATGGTTGTTGTGGTGTGGTTGGTGTGGTGTGGTTGTTGTGGTGTGGTTGGTGTGGTGTGGTTGGTGTGGTTGTTGTGGTGTGGTGTGTTGTGGTTGTTGTGGTGTGGTTGGTGTGTGGTTGTTGTTGTGGTGGTGTGGTTGGTGTGGTTGTTGTTGTGGTGTGGTTGTTGTGGTGTGGTTGTTGTTGTGTTGTGGTTGTTGTTGTGGTGTGGTTGTTGTTGTGTTGTGGTGGTGGTTGTTGTGGTGGTGGTGTGGTTGTTGTGGTGGTGTGGTTGTTGTGGTGGTGTGGTTGTGGTTGTTGTGGTGGTGTGGTTGTGGTGGTGTGGTTGTTGTGGTGGTGTGGTTGTTGTGGTTTTTGTGGTGGTGTGGTTGTTGTGGTGGTGTGGTTGTTGTGGTGGTGTGGTTGTTGTGGTGGTGTGGTTGTTGTGGTGGTTGTGGTTGTTGTGGTGGTGTGGTTGTTGTGGTGGTGTGGTTGTTGTGGTGGTGGTGTGGTTGTTGTGGTGGTGGTGTGGTTGTTGTGGTGGTGGTGTGGTTGTTGTGGTATGGTTGTTGTGGTGGTGTGGTTGTTGTGGTATGGTTGTTGTGGTGGTGTGGTTGTGGTATGGTTGTTGTGGTGGTGTGGTATGGTTGTTGTGGATGGTGTGGTGTGGTTGTTGTGGTGTGGTTGGTGTGGTGTGGTTGGTGTGGTGTGGTTGGTGTGGTTGTTGTGGTTGTTGTGGTTGTTGTGGTGGTTGTGGTTGTTGTGGTTGTTGTGGTTGTTGTGGTGGTGTGGTTGTTGTGGTGGTGTGGTTGTTGTGGTTGTTGTGGTGGTGTGGTTGTTGTGGTGGTGTGGTTGTTGTGGTGGTGTGGTTGTGTGGTTGTGTGGTTGTTGTGGTTGTGGTGGTTGTTGTAGGTGGTGTGGTTGTTGTGGTGTGGTTGTTGTTGTGTTGTGGTTGTTGTTGTGGTGTGGTTGTTGTTGTGGTGTGGTTGTTGTGGTGGTGGTGTGGTTGTTGTGGTGTGGTGTGGTTGTTGTGGTGGTGGTGTGGTTGTTGTGGTGGTGTGGTTGTTGTGGTGGTGTGGTTGTGGTTGTTGTGGTGGTGTGGTTGTTGTGGTGGTGGTGTGGTTGTGGTGGTGTGGTTGTTGTGGTTGTTGTGGTTGTTGTGGTGGTGTGGTTGTTGTGGTTTTTGTGGTGGTGTGGTTGTTGTGGTGGTGTGGTTGTTGTGGTGGTGTGGTTGTTGTGGTGGTGTGGTGGTGTGGTTGTGGTGGTGGTGTGGTTGTTGTGGTATGGTTGTTGTGGTGGTGTGGTTGTTGTGGTGGTGTGGTTGTTGTGGTATGGTTGTTGTGGTGGTGTGGTTGTTGTGGTGGTGTGGTTGTGGTATGGTTGTTGTGGTGGTGTGGTTGTGGTATGGTTGTTGTGGATGGTGTGGTGTGGTGGTGTGGTTGTTGTGGTGTGGTTGTTGTGGTGTGGTTGGTGTGGTGTGGTTGGTGTGGTGTGGTTGGTGTGGTTGTTGTGGTTGTTGTGGTGGTTGTGGTTGTTGTGGTGGTGTGGTTGTTGTGGTTGTTGTGGTGGTGTGGTTGTTGTGGTGGTGTGGTTGTTGTGGTTTGTTGTGGTGGTGTGGTTGTTGTGGTGGTGTGGTTGTGTGGTTGTTGTGGTGGTGTGGTTGTGGTGGTTGTTGTAGTTGTTGTGGTTGTTGTGGTTGTTGTGGTGTGGTTGTTGTGGTGGTGGTGTGGTTGTTGTGGTGGTGGTGTGGTTGTTGTGGTGGTGTGGTTGTTGTGGTGGTGTGGTTGTGGTTGTTGTGGTGGTGTGGTTGTGGTGGTGTGGTTGTTGTGGTTGTTGTGGTGGTGTGGTTGTTGTTGTGGTGGTGTTGTTGTGGTGGTGTGGTGGTGTGGTGGTGTGGTGGTGTGGTTGTGGTGGTGTGGTTGTTGTGGTTGTTGTGGTTGTTGTGGTGGTGTGGTTGTTGTGGTGGTGTGGTGGTTGTGGTTGTTGTGGTTGTTGTGGTGGTGTGGTTGTTGTGGTGGTGTGGTTGGTGTGGTTGTTGTGGTGTGGTTGTTGTGGTGGTGTGGTTGTTGTGGTATGGTTGTTGTGGTGTGGTGGTATGGTTGTTGTGGTGTGGTTGGTGTGGTGTGGTTGTTGTGGTGTGGTTGGTGTGGTGTGGTTGGTGTGGTGTGTTGTGGTTGTTGTGGTGTGGTTGGTGTGTGGTTGTTGTTGTGGTGGTGTGGTTGGTGTGGTTGTTGTTGTGGTGTGGTTGTTGTGGTGTGGTTGTTGTTGTGTTGTGGTTGTTGTTGTGGTGTGGTTGTTGTTGTGTTGTGGTGTGGTTGTTGTGGTGGTGGTGTGGTTGTTGTGGTGGTGTGGTTGTTGTGGTGGTGTGGTTGTGGTTGTTGTGGTGGTGTGGTTGTGGTGGTGTGGTTGTTGTGGTTGTTGTGGTGGTGTGGTTGTTGTGGTTTTTGTGGTGGTGTGGTTGTTGTGGTGGTGTGGTTGTTGTGGTGGTGTGGTTGTTGTGGTGGTGTGGTTGTTGTGGTGGTTGTGGTTGTTGTGGTGGTTGTGGTGGTGTGGTTGTTGTGGTGGTGGTGTGGTTGTTGTGGTGGTGGTGTGGTTGTTGTGGTGGTGGTGTGGTTGTTGTGGTGGTGGTGTGGTTGTTGTGGTGGTGGTGTGGTTGTTGTGGTGGTGGTGTGGTGTGGTTGTGGTGGTGGTGTGGTTGTTGTGGTATGGTTGTTGTGGTGGTGTGGTTGTTGTGGTGGTGTGGTTGTTGTGGTATGGTTGTTGTGGTGGTGTGGTTGTGGTATGGTTGTTGTGGTGGTGTGGTTGTGGTATGGTTGTTGTGGATGGTGTGGTGTGGTGGTGTGGTTGTTGTGGTGTGGTTGTTGTGGTGTGGTTGGTGTGGTGTGGTTGGTGTGGTGTGGTTGGTGTGGTTGTTGTGGTTGTTGTGGTGGTTGTGGTTGTTGTGGTGGTGTGGGTGGTGTGGTTGTTGTGGTGGTGTGGTTGTTGTGGTGGTGTGGTTGTTGTGGTGGTGTGGTTGTTGTGGTGGTGTGGTTGTTGTGGTGGTGTGGTTGTTGTGGTGGTGTGGTTGTGTGGTTGTGTGGTTGTTGTGGTGGTGTGGTTGTGGTGGTTGTTGTAGTTGTTGTGGTTGTTGTTGTGGTGTGGTTGTTGTGGTGTGGTTGTTGTTGTGGTTGTTGTTGTGGTGTGGTTGTTGTTGTGGTGTGGTTGTTGTGGTGGTGGTGTGGTTGTTGTGGTGTGGTGTGGTTGTTGTGGTGTGGTGTGGTTGTTGTGGTGGTGGTTGTTGTGGTGGTGGTGTGGTTGTTGTGGTGGTGTGGTTGTTGTGGTGGTGTGGTTGTGGTTGTTGTGGTGGTGTGGTTGTTGTGGTGGTGTGGTTGTGGTGGTGTGGTTGTTGTGGTGTGGTTGTTGTGGTTGTTGTGGTGGTGTGGTTGTTGTGGTTTTTGTGGTGGTGTGGTTTTTGTGGTGGTGTGGTTGTTGTGGTGGTGTGGTTGTTGTGGTGGTGTGGTTGTTGTGGTGGTGTGGTTGTTGTGGTGGTGTGGTGGTGTGGTTGTTGTGGTGGTTGTGGTGGTGGTGTGGTTGTTGTGGTGGTGGTGTGGTTGTTGTGGTGGTGGTGTGGTTGTTGTGGTGGTGGTGTGGTTGTTGTGGTATGGTTGTTGTGGTGGTGTGGTTGTTGTGGTATGGTTGTTGTGGTGGTGTGGTTGTTGTGGTATGGTTGTTGTGGTGGTGTGGTTGTTGTGGTATGGTTGTTGTGGTGGTGTGGTTGTGGTATGGTTGTTGTGGTGGTGTGGTTGTGGTATGGTTGTTGTGGATGGTGTGGTGTGGTGGTGTGGTTGTTGTGGTGTGGTTGTTGTGGTGTGGTTGGTGTGGTGTGGTTGGTGTGGTGTGGTTGGTGTGGTTGTTGTGGTTGTTGTGGTTGTTGTGGTGGTTGTGGTTGTTGTGGTGGTGTGGTTGTTGTGGTTGTTGTGGTGGTGTTGTGGTTGTTGTGGTGGTGTGGTTGTTGTGGTGGTGTGGTTGGTGTGGTTGTTGTGGTGGTGTGGTTGTTGTGGTGGTGTGGTTGTTGTGGTGGTGTGGTTGTGTGGTTGTTGTGGTGGTGTGGTTGTGGTGGTTGTTGTAGTTGTTGTGGTTGTTGTGGTTGTTGTGGTGTGGTTGTTGTGGTGGTGGTGTGGTTGTTGTGGTGGTGTGGTTGTTGTGGTGGTGTGGTTGTGGTTGTTGTGGTGGTGTGGTTGTTGTGGTGGTGTGGTTGTGGTGGTGTGGTTGTTGTGGTTGTTGTGGTGGTGTGGTTGTTGTTGTGGTGGTGTTGTTGTGGTGGTGTGGTTGTTGTGGTTGTTGTGGTTGTTGTGGTGGTGTGGTTGTTGTGGTGGTGTGGTGGTGTGGTGGTGTGGTGGTGTGGTTGTTGTGGTGGTGGTGTGGTGTGGTTGTTGTGGTGGTGTGGTTGTTGTGGTATGGTTGTTGTGGTGGTGTGGTTGTTGTGGTATGGTTGTTGTGGTGGTGTGGTTGTTGTGGTTGTTGTGGTGGTGTGGTTGTTGTGGTGGTGTGGTTGTTGTGGTTGTTGTGGTGGTGTGGTTGTTGTGGTGGTGTGGTTGTTGTGGTGGTGTGGTTGTTGTGGTGGTGTGGTTGTTGTGGTGGTGTGGTTGTTGTGGTGGTGTGGTTGTTTGGTGGTGTGGTTGTTTGGTGGTGTGGTTGTTGTGGTGTGGTTGTTGTGGTGGTGTGGTTGTTGTGGTGGTGTGGTTGTTGTGGTGGTGTGGTTGTTGTGGTGGTGTGGTTGTGTGGTTGTTGTGGTGGTGTGGTTGTTGTGGTGGTGTGGTTGTTGTTGTGGTGTGGTTGTTGTTGTGGTGGTGTGGTTGTTGTGTTGTGGTTGTTGTGTTGTTGTGTGGTTGTTGTGTTGTGGTGTGGTTGTTGTGTTGTGGTGTGGTTGTTGTGTTGTGGTGTGGTTGTTGTGTTGTGGTGTGGTGGTTGTTTCCATGTTTGGATCCTACCTTCCCATGGACGTTGAAGTTGGGGTCTCGAGGGGCCTTGAGGTCCTTGAAGCGGTCCTGGTACTGCGGGGCGGGGGTCCAGGGGGCGTGCGGGGCGGGGGTCGAGACCATCATGAAGAACGGACGGTAGTTAGACTTATACTGGAGGAAGTCTAGAGACATGTTGGTCTGGAGAGGACAGAGACAGAGGTAGTTAGACTGGAGGAAGTCTAGAGAGGACAGAGAGAGAGGTAGTTAGACTGAAGGAAGTCTAGAGAGGACAGAGAGAGGTAGTTAGACTGGAGGAAGTCTAGAGAGGACAGAGACAGAGGTAGTTAGACTGGAGGAAGTCTAGAGACATGTTGGTCTGGAGAGGACAGAGACAGAGGTAGTTAGACTGGAGGAAGTCTAGAGAGGACAGAGACTGAGGTAGTTAGACTGGTGTTGATCCCAGACTGATGCTGTAGTGATCAGACCAGGAGTTAGTGGACAGAGATAGAGGTGGTTAGACAGAATATTATCTGTGTCCTTCAGTAGGAGTTAATGGACAGGACAGAGATAGAGGTGGTTAGACAGGATATTCTCTGTGTCCTTCAGTAGGAGTTAGTGGACAGAGATAGAGGTGGTTAGACAGGGTATTCTCTGTGTCCTTCAGTAGGAGTTAATGGACAGAGATATAGGTGGTTAGACAGGGTATTCTCTGTGTCCTTCAGTAGGAGTTAGTGGACAGAGATAGAGGTGGTTAGACAGGGTATTCTCTGTGTCCTTCAGTAGGACTACTAGCAGATCTTCTTACCAGTACATCTGTCAGGTAGTCTTCACTGTAGTTCCTTCCATGCTTCTTAGGCTTCCCATTCACAGACAGGGTGTAGTTGTAGTACCGAGAGTTCCTCTCCTGAATACAACACAGACAGTGTGTAGTTGTAGTACCTCTCCTGAATACAACACAGACAGTGTGTAGTTGTAGTACCTAGAGTTCCTCTCCTGAATAGAACACAGACAGTGTAGGTTCCTAGAGTTCCTCTCC
>NW_027040125.1:0-5574 GCF_034236695.1 Oncorhynchus nerka
GTGATGAAGGATGTGTAAGTCTAGTATTGTACGTTGTGATGAAGGGATGTGTGATGAAGGATGTGTAAGTCTATTATTATACGTTGTGATGAAGGATGTGTAAGTCTATTATTATACTGTTGTGATGAAGGATGTAGTCTATTATTATACGTTGTAATGAAGGGGATGTATAAGTTCATTATTATTACACGCTAGATGAAGGATGTGTAAGTCTATATTATTATACTATAGATGAAGGATGGCAAGTCTATTATACTTGTGATGAAGGATGTAAGTCTAGTATTATACGTTGTGATGAAGGATGTGTGATGAAGGATGTAAGTCTGTTATTATACGTTGTGATGAAGGATGTATAAGTCTATTATTATACTTTGTGATGAAGGATGTGTGAGTCTATTATTACATCGCCAGATGAAGGATGTGTGGTGATGAAGGATGTGTAATGAAGGATGTATAAGTCTATTATTACATGTTGTGATGAAGGATGTGTAATGAAGGATGTGTAATGAAGGATGTGTAATGAAGGATGTGTAAGTCTATTATTACATGTTGTGATGAAGGATGTGTGATGAAGGATGTATAAGTCTATTATTACACGTTGTGATGAAGGATGTGTAAGTCTATTATTACATGTTGTGATGAAGGATGTGTAAGTCTATTATTATACGTTGTGATGAAGGATGTATAAGTCTATTATTATACTTTGTGATGAAGGATGTGTAAGTCTAGTATTATACGTTGTGATGAAGGATGTGTGATGAAGGATGTGTAAGTCTGTTATTATACGTTGTGATGAAGGATGTATAAGTCTATTATTATACGTTGTGATGAAGGATGTGTAAGTCTATTATTATACGATGAAGGATGTGTAAGTCTATTATTATACGTTGTGATGAAGGATGTGTAAGTCTATTATTATACGTTGTGATGAAGGATGTGTAAGTCTAGTATTATACGTTGTGAATGAAGGATGTGTAAGTCTAGTATTACACGATGAAGGATGTGGATGAAGTCTATTATTATACGTTGTGATGAAGGATGTGTAAGTCTATTATTACACGTTGTGATGAAGGATGTGTAAGTCTATTATTATACGTTGTGATGAAGGATGTGTAAGTCTATTATTACACGTTGTAATGAAGGATGTGTAAGTCTATTATTACACGTTGTGATGAAGGATGTGTAAGTCTATTATTATACGTTGTGATGAAGGATGTATAAGTCTATTATTATCGTTGTGATGAAGGATGTGTGAATGAAGGATGTGTAAGTCTATTATTATACTTTGTGATGAAGGATGTGTGAGTCTATTATTATACGTTGTGATGAAGGATGTGATGAAGGATGTAAGTCTATTATTATACGTTGTGATGAAGGATGTAAGTCTAGTATTATACGTTGTAATGAAGGATGTGTGTATTATTATATACGTTGATGAAGGATGTGTAAGTCTATTATTATACGTTGTGATGAAGGATGTGTAAGTCTATTATTAGGATGTGAATGAAGGATGTGTAAGTCTATTATTACATGTTGTGATGAAGGATGTGTAATGAAGGATGTGTGATGAAGGATGTGTAAGTCTATTATTATACGTTGTGATGAAGGATGTGTAAGTCTATTATTACACGTTGTGATGAAGGATGTGTGATGAAGGATGTGTAAGTCTATTATTATACATTGTGATGAAGGATGTGTAAGTCTAGTATTATACGTTGTGATGAAGGATGTGTAAGTCTAGTATTATACGTTGTGATGAAGGATGTGTAAGTCTATTATTATACGTTGTGATGAAGGATGTGTAAGTCTATTATTACACGTTGTAATGAAGGATGTGTAAGTCTATTATTATACGTTGTGATGAAGGATGTGTAATGAAGGATGTGTAAGTCTATTATTATACGTTGTGATGAAGGATGTGTGAGTCTATTATTATACGTTGTGATGAAGGATGTGTAATGAAGGATGTGTAAGTCTATTATTATACGTTGTGATGAAGGATGTGTGATGAAGGATGTGTAAGTCTATTATTATACGTTGTGATGAAGGATGTGTAAGTCTATTATTACACGTTGTAATGAAGGATGTGTAAGTCTATTATTATACGTTGTGATGAAGGATGTGTGATGAAGGATGTGTAAGTCTATTATTATACGTTGTGATGAAGGATGTGTAAGTCTATTATTATACGTTGTGATGAAGGATGTGTAAGTCTATTATTATACGTTGTGATGAAGGATGTGTGATGAAGGATGAAGGATGTGTAAGTCTATTATTATACGTTGTGATGAAGGATGTGTAAGTCTATTATTAAACGTTGTGATGAAGGATGTGTGAGTCTATTATTATACGTTGTGATGAAGGATGTGTGATGAAGGATGTGTAAGTCTATTATTATACTTTGTGATGAAGGATGTGTAAGTCTAGTATTATACGTTGTGATGAAGGATGTGTGATGAAGGATGTGTAAGTCTATTATACGTTGTGATGAAGGATGTGTGATGAAGGATGTGTAAGTCTATTATTATACGTTGTGATGAAGGATGTGTGAAGGATGTGTAAGTCTATTATTATACGTTGTGATGAAGGATGTGTAAAGTCTATTATTATACGTTGTGATGAAGGATGTGTAAGTCTATTATTAGTTGTGATGAAGGATGTGTAATGAATACTTTGTGATGAAGGATGTGTAAGTCTATTATTATGTTGTGATGAAGGATTGTGATGAAGGATGTGTAATGAAGGATGTATAAGTCTATTATTATACGTTGTGATGAAGGATGTGTAAGTCTATTATTATACGTTGTGATGAAGGATGTGTGATGAAGGATGTGTAAGTCTATTATTATACGTTGTGATGAAGGATGTGTAAGTCTATTAAGGATGTGATGAAGGATGTCTATTATTATACGTTGTAATGAAGGATGTGTAAGTCTATTATTATACATTGTGATGAAGGATGTGTAAGTCTATTATTATACGTTGTGATGAAGGATGTGTAAGTCTATTATTATACTTTGTGATGAAGGATGTGTAAGTCTAGTATTATACGTTGTGATGAAGGATGTGTGATGAAGGATGTGTAAGTCTATTATTATACTTTGTGATGAAGGATGTATAAGTCTATTATTATACTTTGTGATGAAGGATGTGTGAGTCTATTATTACACGTTGTGATGAAGGATGTGTGATGAAGGATGTGTAAGTCTATTATTATACGTTGTGATGAAGGATGTGTAAGTCTATTATTATACGTTGTGATGAAGGATGTATAAGTCTATTATTATACTTTGTGATGAAAGATGTGTAAGTCTAGTATTATACGTTGTGATGAAGGATGTGTGATGAAGGATGTGTAAGTCTATTATTATACGTTGTGATGAAGGATGTGTAAGTCTAGTATTATACGTTGTGATGAAGGATGTGTGATGAAGGATGTGTAAGTCTATTATTATACGTTGTGATGAAGGATGTGTAAGTCTATTATTACACGTTGTAATGAAGGATGTGTGATGAAGGATGTGTAAGTCTATTATTATACGTTGTGATGAAGGATGTGTAAGTCTATTATTATACGTTGTGATGAAGGATGTGTATCTATTATTACGCGTTGTGATGAAGGATGTGTAAGTCTATTATTATATGTTGTGATGAAGGATGTGTAAGTCTATTATTATACGTTGTGATGAAGGATGTGTAAGTCTATTATTATGTTGATGAAGGATGTGTAAGTCTATTATTATACGTTGTGATGAAGGATGTGTAATGAAGGATGTGTAAGTCTAGTATTACATGTTGTGATGAAGGATGTGTAAGTCTATTATTATACGTTGTGATGAAGGATGTGTAATGAAGGATGTGTGATGAAGGATGTGTAAGTCTATTATTACATGTTGTGATGAAGGATGTGTAATGAAGGATGTGTATGTGTGATGAAGGATGTGTAAGTCTATTATTATATGTTGTGATGAAGGATGTGTAATGAAGGATGTGTAAGTCTATTATTACATGTTGTGATGAAGGATGTGTAAGTCTATTATTATACGTTGTGATGAAGGATGTATAAGTCTATTATTATACGTTGTGATGAAGGATGTGTAAGTCTATTATTATACGTTGTGATGAAGGATGTGTGATGAAGGATGTGTAAGTCTATTATTATACGTTGTGATGAAGGATGTGTAAGTCTATTATTATACTTTGTGATGAAGGATGTGTAAGTCTATTATTATACGTTGTGATGAAGGATGTGTGATAAGTCTATTATTATTATGTTGTGATGAAGGATGTGTAAGTCTATTATTACATGTTGTGATGAAGGATGTGGGATGAAGGATGTATAAGTCTATTATTACACGTTGTGATGAAGGATGTGTAAGTCTATTATTACATGTTGTGATGAAGGATGTGTAAGTCTATTATTACATGTTGTGATGAAGGATGTGTGATGAAGGATGTATAAGTCTATTATTATACATTATTACATGTTGTGATGAAGGATGTGTAAGTCTATTATTATACGTGTGGGATGAAGGATGTATAAGTCTATTATTATACATTGTGATGAAGGATGTAAGTCTATTATTATACGTTGTGATGAAGGATGTGTGATGAAGGATGTGTAAGTCTGTTATTATACGTTGTGATGAAGGATGTGTAAGTCTATTATTATACGCTGATGAAGGATGTGTAAGTCTATTATTACACGTTGTGATGAAGGATGTGTAAGTCTATTATTATACATTGTGATGAAGGATGTAAGTCTATTATTATACGTTGTGATGAAGGATGTGTAAGTCTAGTATTATACGTTGTGATGAAGGATGTGTAAGATTATTATACGTTGTGATGGATGTGTAAGTCTATTATTACAAGGATGTGTGATGAAGGATGGATGTCTGGTGATGAAGGATCTATTATTATACATTGTGATGAAGGATGTGTGAGTCTATTATTACACGTTGTGATGAAGGATGTATAGTCTATTATTATACGTTTGTGATGAGATGTGTAAGTCTATTGTACACGTTGTAATGAAGGATGTGTAAGTCTATTATTACACGTTGTGATGAAGGATGTAAGTCTATTATTATACGTTGTGATGAAGGATGTGTAAGTCTATTATTATACGTTGTGATGAAGGATGTGTAAGTCTATTATTATACGTTGTGATGAAGGATGTGTAAGTCTATTATTACACGTTGTGATGAAGGATGTGTAAGTCTATTATTATACGTTGTGATGAATGTTGGTTTTTACATTGACGTCCAGTCAGGTAATTCATTGTGATTTGGACTGTGGTCCCATGGAAGGGCTGTGGGAGTAGAAGCGTCTGTCTTTGGGCAGATTGGTCTTGGTCATTGTGATTTGGACAGTGGTCCCATGGAAGGGCTGAGGGAGTAGAAGCGTCTGTCTTTGGGCAGATTGGTCTTGGTCATTGTGATTTGGACTGTGGTCCCATGGAAGGGCTGTGGGACTATAAGCGTCTGTCTTTGGGCAGATTGGTCTTGGTCATTGTGATTTGGACAGTGGTCCCATGGAAGGGCTGAGGGAGTAGAAGCGTCTATTTTGGGC
>NW_027040125.1:6074-13574 GCF_034236695.1 Oncorhynchus nerka
GTGATGTCACTTAGTGTGTTATCCATTAGACTGCTGCTGCAACACAGTGATGTCACTTAGTGTGTTATCCATTAGTGCTGCTGTTGATGTCACTTAGTGTGTTATCCATTATCCAACACAGTGATGTCAGACTGCTGCTGCAACACAGTGATGTCACTTAGTGTGTTATCCATTAGACTGCTGCTGCAACACAGTGATGTCACTTAGTGTGTTATCCATTAGACTGCTGCTGCAACACAGTGATGTCACTTAGTGTGTTATCCATTAGACTGCTGCTGCAACACAGTGATGTCATTAGACTTGCTGCAGTGTCACTTATCCATTAGACTGCTGCTGCACTTAGTGTGTTATCCATTAGACTGCTGCTGCAACACAGTGATGTCACTGTGTGTTATCCATTAGACTGTGATGTATGTGTTATCCATTAGACTGCTGCTGCAACACAGTGATGTCACTTAGTGTGTTATCCATTAAACTGCTGCTGCAACACAGCAAACTGACTTTATTATTGAAACACACACACGTGAACATGCATACACACACATGAGCGTACTCGCGCGCGAGCACACACACACACACACACACACACACACACACACACACACACACACACACACACACACACACACACACACACACACACACACACACACACACACACACACACACACACAGAGGAGGACGGGCAGGGCCACCAGGAACTCACAGCCGACACAGCCACAGGTCATGTGCCACTTTGGTTTCCACGGTAACTCTCTTGAAGTAACCCAGCATCCACCCTATGAGGTTACACACATAATTACCCTCCACACCTGCTCTATCTCTTTCCCCTCTCTCTCTCTCTCTCTCTCTCTCTCTCTCTCTCTCACTCTCTCCTCTTTCCTCTCTCTGTCCTTCTCTATCTCGTCTTTCTCACCCCCCTCTCTCAATTTCAATTTAAGGGGCTTTATTGGCATGGGAAACACATGTTTACATTGCCATAGCAAGTGAAATAGATAATAAACAAAAATGAACAGTAAACATTACACTCACAGAAGTTCCAAAAGAATAAAGACATTTCAAATGTCATATTATATATATACAGTGTTGTAACGATGTGCAAATATTTAAAGTACAAAAGGGAAAATAAATAAACATAAATATAGGTTATATTTACAATGGTGTATGTTCTTCACTGGTTGTTCTTTTCTTGTGGCAACAGGTCACAAATCTTGCTGCTGTGATGTCACACTGTGGTATTTCACCCAGTAGATATGGGAGTTTATCAAAATTTGATTTGTTTTCTAATTATTTGTGGGTCTGTGTAATCTGAGGGAAATATGTGTCTCTAATATGGTCATATATTTGGCAGGAGGTTAGGAAGTACAGCTCAGTTTCCACCTCTTTTTGTGGGCAGCGTGCACATAGCCTGTCTTCTCTTGAGAGCCAGGTCTGCCTACGGCGGCCTTTCTCAATAGCAAGGCTATGCTCACTGAGTCTTAATTTTGGGTCAGTCACTCTCTCTCCTCCTATCTATTTCCCCCTCATCCTCTTCATCCTCCACACACCCACCCAAGATTCTCTTTCTTTCTCTCTCTCTCTCCCTCTCTCTCTCTCTCTCTCTCTCTCTCTCTCTCTCTCTCTGTCTCTCTCTCTCTCTCTCTCTCTCTCTCTCTCTCTCTCTCTCTCTCTCTCTCTCTCTCTCTCTCTAGATTATTATCTATTTCACTTGCTTTGGCAATGTAAACATATGCTCCCCATGCCAATAAAGCCCTTTGAATTGAATTGAATTGAGAGAGAGAACCAGACAACAGATTTGATTCGATATCCATCAGTGCTCCTGCAAACCTGGGTGAGTCATTGGTGCACGGCAGAAAGGGGGAGAGAGAGAGGGCAGGGGAGGGGGAGTAAGAGAGAGAGCAGAGGAGGGGTAGTATGCACACTCAAGAGACAGGGCTGGCTTTACGTGTCATTTCTGAAAAGTGGGCAAGACTGGAAAGAGATAGAGAGTGAAAGAGACAAAGAAAGAAAGAGTGTGAGAGAGAGAAAGACAGAGAGAGAGAGAGAGAGAGAGAGAGAGAGAGAGAGAGAGAGAGAGAGAGAGAGAGAGAGAGAGAGAGAGAGAGAGAGAAAGAGAGAGAGCGAGAGAGAGGAGGAGAGAGAGAGAGGAAAGAGAGAGAGAGCGAGAGAGAGGGAGAGAGAGAGGAGAGAGAGAGAGAGAGAGAGAGGCTGGTTAGAGAGAAGGATGAAGAGAGAGGAGGCTGGTTATGGTGAGAGAGAGAGAGAGAGAGAGAGAGAGAGAGAGAGAGAGAGAAGAGAGAGAGAGAGAGAGAGAGAGAGAGAGAGAGAGAGGAAGAGGGGAGAGGGGAGAGAGAGAAGGTTCTGTTGTTGTTGTTTGGTGAGAGGGGGGTGATGATGGAGAGGTAGTGAGAATGAAGAAGAGTAACCTGGTTAACCCTTCACTCTTGTCACCTTGAGATTTTATATCTCTTGTTTTCCACTCCTCTTTTCTCCGGGGTGAAAGTGGATGTTGGATGGAGGGATGAGGAACTGGATGAAGGGAAGTGAGGAAGAGAATAGAGACTGAGGAGACAATGGCGTACACACAGGTAAGACCACTGTGACCGTGGAAACATGAACACACACTTTCAAACACCTGTTGTTGCTTCTCCTCTCTTTCTCTCTGGGTCCACTTTCCTCCTCCCTCCCTCTGTAGCACATGTCCTGTATGTTCTTCTGTCTCTTCTCTCTCTTCTCTCTCTCTTCCTCCCTTCTCTCTCTTCTCCCTTCTCTCTCTTTTTGGTTCTCTCTCTTCTCTCGGTTCTCTCTCTTCTAAATAACCTATACTATATAATGTTACAGAGATTTGACTATATAACCTAATATTACAGAGATATGACTATATAACCTATACTATATAATGTTATAGAGATATGACTATATAACCTATACTATATAATGTTATAGAGATATGACTATATAACCTATACTATATAATGTTATAGAGATATGACTATATAACATAATATTATAGAGATATGACTGTATAACCTATACTATATAATGTTATAGAGATATGACTATATAACCTATACTAATGTTATAGAGATATGACTGTATAACCTATACTATATAATGTTATAGAGATATGACTATATAACCTATACTATATAATGTTATAGAGATATGACTATATAACCTATACTATATAATGTTATAGAGATATGACTATATAACCTAATGTTATAGAGATATGACTATATAACCTATACTATATAATGTTATAGAGATATGACTATATAACCTATACTATATAATGTTATAGAGATATGACTATATAACCTATACTATATAATGTTATAGAGATATGACTATATAACCTATACTATATAATGTTATAGAGATATGACTATATAACCTATACTATATAATGTTATAGAGATATGACTATATAACCTATACTATATAATGTTATAGAGATATGACTATATAACCTATACTATATAATATTATAGAGATATGACTATATAACCTATACTATATAATGTTATAGAGATATGACTATATAACCTATACTATATAATGAGATTATATAACCTAACTATATAATGTTATAGATATGACTGTATAACCTATACTATATAATGTTATAGAGATATGACTGTATAACCTAATATATAATGTTATAGAGATATGACTATATAACCTATATAATGTTATATAATGTTATATAGATATGACTATATAACCTATACTATATAATGTTATAGAGATATGACTATATAACCTATACTATATAATATTATAGAGATATGACTATATAACCTATACTATATAATGTTATAGAGATATGACTATATAACCTATACTATATAATGTTATAGAGATATGACTATATAACCTATACTATATAATATTATAGAGATATGACTATATAACCTATACTATATAATGTTATAGAGATATGACTATATAACCTATACTATATAATGTTATAGAGATATGACTGTATAACCTATACTATATAATGTTATAGAGATATGACTATATAACCTATACTATATAATGTTATAGAGATATGACTATATAACCTATATAGAGATATACTATATAACCTTACAGAGATATGACTATATAACCTAATATATAATGTTATAGAGATATGACTATATAACCTAATATTATAGAGATATGACTATATAACCTATACTATATAATGTTATAGAGATATGACTATATAACCTATACTATATAATGTTATAGAGATATGACTATATAACCTAATGTTACAGAGATATGACTGTATAACCTAATGTTATAGAGACATGACTATATAACCTATACTATATAATATTATAGAGATATGACTGTATAACCTAATATTATAGAGATATGACTGTATAACCTATACTATATAATATTATAGAGATATGACTGTATAACCTATACTATATAATGTTATAGAGATATGACTATATAACCTATACTATATAATGTTATAGAGATATGACTATATAACCTATACTATATAATATTATAGAGATATGACTATATAACCTATACTATATAATGTTATAGAGATATGACTGTATAACCTATACTATATAATGTTATAGAGATATGACTATATAACCTATACTATATAATGTTATAGAGATATGACTGTATAACCTATTGTTATAGAGATATGACTATATAACCTGTTGTTATAGAGATATGACTGTATAACCTATTGTTATAGAGATATGACTATATAACCTAATGTTATAGAGATATGACTGTATAACCTATACTATATAATGTTATAGAGATATGACTATATAACCTGTTGTTATAGAGATATGACTATATAACCTAATGTTATAGAGATATGACTGTATAACCTATACTATATAATGTTATAGAGATATGACTGTATAACCTATACTATATAATATTATAGAGATATGACTGTATAACCTGTTGTTATAGAGATATGACTATATAACCTGTTGTTATAGAGATATGACTATATAACCTGTTAATATTATAGAGATATGACTATATAACCTAATATTATAGAGATATGACTATATAACCTATACTATATAATGTTATAGAGATATGACTGAGATATGACTATATAACCTATACTATATAATATTATAGAGATATGACTGTATAACCTGTTGTTATAGAGATATGACTGTATAACCTGTTGTTATAGAGATATGACTATATAACCTGTTGTTATAGAGATATGACTATATAACCTGTTGTTATAGAGATATGACTGTATAACCTGTTGTTATAGAGATATGACTGTATAACCTATACTATATAATGTTATAGAGATTTGACAATATAAACTAATGTGGTTTGTTTTGAGTTAGTTAACCAAATGCACAGGAAACAATTATTTGAGTCTTTAAAAATATAGATTTATGGTAACACATTTTTTTTCTATTCTAATGCATTGATAGTCCTGTGTGCAGACTGGAAGCTCTAATGCATTGATAGTCCTGTGTGCAGACTGGAAGCTCTAATGCATTGATAGTCCTGTGTGCAGACTGGAAGCTCTAATGCATTGATAGTCCTGTGTGCAGACTGGAAGCTCTAATGCATTGATAGTCCTGGGTTGCGGCTGGAAGCTCTAATGCATTGATAGTCCTGTGTGCAGACTGGAAGCTCTAATGCATTGATAGTCCTGGGTGCAGACTGGAAGCTCTAATGCATTGATAGTCCTGGGTGCAGACTGGAAGCTCTAATGCATTGATAGTCCTGTGTGCAGACTGGAAGCTCTAATGCATTGATAGTCCTGTGTGCAGACTGGAAGCTCTAATGCATTGATAGTCCTGTGTGCAGGCTGGAAGCTCTAATGCATTGATAGTCCTGTGTGCAGACTGGAAGCTCTAATGCATTGATAGTCCTGTGTGCAGACTGGAAGCTCTAATGCATTGATAGTCCTGTGTGCAGACTGGAAGCTCTAATGCATTGATAGTCCTGTGTGCAGACTGGAAGCTCTAATGCATTGATAGTCCTGTGTGCAGGCTGGAAGCTCTAATGCATTGATAGTCCTGTGTGCAGACTGAGTGCTCTAATGCATTGATAGTCCTGTGTGCAGACTGGAAGCTCTAATGCATTGATAGTCCTGTGTGCAGACTGGAAGCTCTAATGCATTGATAGTCCTGTGTGCAGGCTGGAAGCTCTAATGCATTGATAGTCCTGTGTGCAGACTGGAGGCGCTAATGCATTGATAGTCCTGTGTGCAGACTGGAAGCTCTAATGCATTGATAGTCCTGTGTGCAGACTGGGTGCTCAAGGTGTTTGTAAATAGACATGTTTAGTTATCTGTTGTTCCTGTACGATGGAAAGGGCCTTTCATTCTCACCCTCTAGGCATGTTTGTTCTGTGTTTTTGTACGTGTGTCTATGAGTGCGGTAGTTTTAGATGTTTGTCCTTTTACTCCCTCCCTCCCTCCCTCCCTCTCCCTAGAACTCTCTCACTCTTCCCCTCCCTCCCATTTTCCCCTCCTCCCTCCCTCCCATTTTCCCTCCCTCCCTCCCTCCCTCCCTCCCTCCCTCCCTCCCTCCCTCCCTCCCTCCCCTCCCCTCTCTCCTCTCCTCTCCCTCCCTCCCTCCCATTTTCTCTCCCATCTCTCCTCTCTCCCTCCTCTTCCCCATCCCTCCCCTATTTTCCCCCTCCATCCCTCCCTCCCTTTCTCTGCCTGTGTCTGACCACAAGATGTGTCATCCTGACGTGGGGGAAGGGATGGAGGGATGGAGAGAAGGAGGAAGAGATGAATGGAGGGAAAGAGAGGGAGGGTACGCTGCTCATTTTGCTGTCACCGTGGGTACAGCCACTGCTAATAAAGACAACATCAGGGAGAACGAGAGAGAGAAACAGAGAAACAGAGAGGCAGAAAAAGAGCGAGGGAGATGAACAGAGAGCGAGAGAGGAAGTGAGAGAGGGAGGGAGAGAGAGAGAGAGAGAGAGAGAGAGAGAAGAAAGGAAGGAAGGAAGGAAGGAAGGAAGGAAGGAAGGAAGGAAGGAAGGAAGGAAGGAAGGAAGGAAGGAAGGAAGGAAGGAAGGAAGGAAGGAAGGAAAACAGAGAGAAACAGAGAGAGAGAGGGGAAGGACGAGAGAGGAAGGGAGAGAGAGGGAATCGTTGGAAGACATGAGAACACCTTGTGAATATGGAGACTGATGGGAAAGATGACAGAGTAGAAGAGGAAAACAGACTGGTGATGGATAGAGAATCTGTACACACACACACACACACACACACACACACACACACACACACATTATCATACTTGAGTAAAAGTAAAGATACTACAGTGTCTACTGTTAGAGTCAGTGTGTTTACCCTCCACTACAGAGTGTACTGTTAGAGTCAGTGTGTTTACCCTCCACTACAGTGTGTACTGTTAGAGTCAGTGTGTTTAAATCAAATCAAATCAAATCAAATGTTATTTGTCACATACACATGGTTAGCAGATGTTAATGCGAGTGTAGCGAAATGCTTGTGCTTCTAGTTCC
>NW_027040125.1:18574-23574 GCF_034236695.1 Oncorhynchus nerka
CCTTCATCACAACGTAATAATAGACTAATAATTCACTCACACATCCTTCATCATCCTTCATCACAACGTATAATAATAGACTTACACATCCTTCATCACAACGTATAATAATAGACCACATCCTTCATCACAATCACAACGTATAATAATAGACTTACACATCCTTCATCACAACGTATAAGACTAATCCTTCAGACTTACACATCCTTCATCACACATCATCCTTCATCACATCCTTCATCACAAAGTATAATAATAGACTTACACATCCTTCATCACAACATAATAAGACTCATCCTTCATCACAACGTATAATAATAGACTTACACATCCTTCATCACACATCCTTCATCACAACATGTAATAGACTTACACATCCTTCATCACAACGTATAATAATAGACTTACACATCCTTCATCACAACGTATAATAATAGACTTAGATCACACATCCTTCATCACAACGTATAATAATAGACTTACACATCCTTCATCACAACGTATAATAATAGACTTATACATCCTTCATCACAACGTATAATAATAGACTTACACATCCTTCATCATCCTTCATCACAACATACAGACTTACACATCCTTCATCACATCCTCCTCATCACAACACTTCACACATCCTTCATCACAACGTAAATAATAGACTTACACATCCTTCATTACATCCTTCATCCTTCATCATCTTACACATCCTTCATCACAACATGTAATAATAGACTTACACATCCTTCATCACAACGTATAATAATACATCCTTCATCACACATCCTTCATCACAACATCCTTCATCACAACAATGTAATAATAATAGACTTACACATCCTTCATCACATCCTTCATCACAACATCCTTCATCACAACGTATAATAATAGACTTACACATCCTTCATCACAACATGTAAATAATAGACTTATCACATCCTTCATCACAACGTATAATAATAGACTTACACATCCTTCATCACAATCCTTCATAATAATAGACTAGACTTACACATCCTTCACATCCTTCATCACAATCCTTCATCACAACGTATAATAGACTTACACATCCTTCATTACACATCCTTCATCACAACGTATAATAATAGACTTACACATCCTTCATCACAATAATAGACTACATCCTTCATCACAACGTATAATAATAGACTTACACATCCTTCATCACAACGTATAATACATAGACTACACATCCTTCATCACAACGTATAATAATAGACTTACACATCCTTCATCACAACGTATAATAATAGACTTACACATCCTTCATCAACGTTAGACACACATCCTTCATCACAACGTATAATAATAGACTTACACATCCTTCATCACAACGTATAATAATAGACTTACACATCCTTCATCAGACTTAACATCCTTCATCACAACGTATAATAATAGACTTAGACATCTTCATCACATCCTTCATCACAACGTATAATAATAGACTTACACATCCTTCATCTTACACATCCTTCATCACAACGTGTAATAATAGACTTACATCCATCCTTCATCCTTCATCAACGTATAATAATAGACTTACACATCCTTCATCACACATCCTTCATCACAACGTATAATACTTCATCACAACTAGACTTACACATCCTTCATCACAACGTATAATAATAGACTTACACATCCTTCATCAATAATAGACTTACATCCTTCATCACAACGTAGACTAATCCTTCATCACAACGTAGACTTACACATCTTTCATCACAATCAGTATAATAATAGACTTACACATCCTTCATCACAACGTATAATAATAGACTTACACATCCTTCATACACATCCTTCATTACAACGTAAATAATAGACTTAACATCCTTCATCACAACGTATAATAATAGACTTACACATCCTTCATCACAACGTATAATAATAGACTTATCCTTCATCACAACGTGACTAATAATAACGACTCACATCATCCTTCATCACAAACGTATAATAGACTAGACTTATACATCCTTCATCACAACGTATAATAATAGACAGACTTACACATCCTTCATCACACATCCTTCATCACAACGTATAATAATAGACTTACACATCCTTCATCACAAAGTATAATAATAGACTTACACATCCTTCATCACAACGTATAATAATAGACTTACACATCCTTCATCACAACGTATCACAACGTATAATAATAGACTTACACATCCTTCATTACACATCCTTCATCACAACGTATAATAATAGACTTACACATCCTTCATCACAACATGTATAATAATAGACTTACACATCCTTCATCATACATCCTTCATCACAACGTGTACATCCTTCATCACAACGTATAATAATAGACTTACACATCCTTCATCACAATCACAACGTATAATAATAGACTTATCCTTCATCACAACGTAAATAGACTTACACATCCTTCATCACACACATCCTTCATCATCCTTCATCACAACGTATAATAATAGACTCACACATCCTTCATCACAACGTATAATAATAGACTTACACATCCTTCATCACAATAGACTTATACATCCTTCATCAGACAATCCTATAATAATAATAGACTTACACATCCTTCATCACAACGTATAATAATAGACTTACACATCCTTCATCACACATCCATCATCACAACGTATAATAATAGACTTATCACACATCCTTCATCACAACGTATAATAATAGACTCCTTCATCACAACGTATAATAATAGACTTACACATCCTTCATCACAATCCTTCATCACAACGTGTAATAATAGACTTACCTTCATCACAATCCTTCATCATCCTTCATCACAACATGTAATAATAGACTTACACATCCTTCATTACACATCCTTCATCACAACGTATAATAATAGACTTACACATCCTTCATCACACATCCTTCATCACAACGTATAATACTAGACTTACACATCCTTCATCACAACGTATAATAATAGACTTACACATCCTTCATCACACATCCTTCATCACAACGTATAATAATAGACTTACACATCCTTCATCACAACGTATAATAATAGACTTATCCTTCATCACATCCTTCATCACAACGTGTAATACACATCCTTCAGACTTAATAATAGACTTACACATCCTTCATCACAACGTATAATAATAGACTTACACCTTCATCCTTCATCACACGTGTAATAATAGACTTCCTTCATCACATAATAATAGACTTACACATCACACACATCCTTCATCACAACGTATTACACATCCTTCATCACAACGTATAATAATAGACTTACACATCCTTCATCACAACGTATAATAATAGACTTACACATCCTTCATCACAACGTATAATAATAGACTTACACATCCTTCATCACACATCCTTCATCACAACGTATAATAATAGACTTACACATCCTTCATCACACATCCTTCATCACAACGTATAATAATAGACTTACATCCTTCATCACAACGTATAATAATAGACACATCCTTCATCCTTCATCACAACGTATAATACATCCTTCAGACTTACACATCCTTCATCACAACGTATAATAATTAGATCCTTCATCATACACATCCTTCATCACAACATCATCCTTCATCACAACATTAATAGACTTACACATCCTTCATCACAACGTATAATAATAGACTTATACATCCTTCATCACAACGTATAATAGACTTACACATCCTTCATCACAACGACTTACACATCCTTCATCACAACGTATAATAATAGACTTACACATCCTTCATCACAACGTATAATAATAGACTTACACATCCTTCATCACAACGTATAATAATAGACTTACACATCCTTCATCACACATCCTTCATCACAACGTGTAATAATATACTTACAGACATAATCACAAACAAAAGAATCGGTTCCCAAAATAACTTTTAACATTATTTCACATTGGACTCATTCATTGGCGTCTTGGCGATAAGGCCACGTCTACACATTGGGAGTTCTACTGGCACGAGCCGACGCCCACTCAGAACTTCAACAGGTAGCATTAAATAACTACATTTAACAGGTAGGCTACCCAACATTACTAAACTACATTTAACAGGTAGGCTACCCAACATTACTAAACTACATTTAACAGGTAGGCTACCCAACATTACTTAACTACATTTAACAGGTAGGCTACCCAACATTAAATAACTACATTTAACAGGTAGGGTACCCAACATTAAATAACTACATTTAACAGGTAGGGTACCTAACATTACTTAACTACATTTAACAGGTAGGCTACCCAACATTACTTAACAACATTTAACAGGTAGGCTACCTAACATTACTTAACTACATTTAACAGGTAGGCTACCCAACATTACTTAACTACATTTAACAGGTAGGCTACCCAACATTAAATAACTACATTTAACAGGTAGGCTACCCAACATTAAATAACTACATTTAACAGGTAGGGTACCTAACATTACTTAACTACATTTAACAGGTAGGCTACCCAACATCACTTAACACACATTTAACAGGTAGGCTACCCAACGTTACTTAACTAAATTTAACAGGTAGGCTACCCAACATTACTTAACTACATTTAACAGGTAGGCTACCCAACATTACTTAACTACATTTAACAGGTAGGCTACCCAACATTACACCGATGAGGAGCTCCAAGGTTTGAACAGGCTCCCGAGTGGCGCAGCGGTCTCAAGCACTGTGTCTCAGTGCTTGAGGTGTCACTACAGACACCCTGGTTCGATTCCAGGCTGTATCACAACTGGTTGTTATTGTGAGTCCCGTAGGGCGGCGTACAATTGGCCCAGCATCGTCTGGGTTTGGCAGGTGTAGGCCGTCATTGTAAATAAGAATTTGTTCTTAACCAACTTGCATAGTTGAAACTTCTTAAGGATCCGCCATTTTTTTTGTTGTCTAAAATGACATACCCAAATCTAACTGCCTGTAGGTCAGGACCTGAAGCAAGGATATGCATATTATTGGTACCATTTGAAAGGAAACAC